>NC_064860.1:7860000-7940000 GCF_024139225.1 Suncus etruscus
TAAGCATTCTAAGAAAGAAAACTTTACATTAAGCAACATTAGTATGATGGTGTTATGAAATCAAATTGTAAAATCAAGATACTAATGAATTCTCAATGAATAGCCAATTGTTTAGTTCTACCTCTGGGAAACGTGATGATTACATCTCTCTCTTAATTTCTATTATCAGTTTTAAAATATACATTCTTGTGCAGGTCTGTGGGGCAAATAAATATCAATATTTCTGCATTTCTTAAGAAGTAACTTTAAACTTTAGACACTATAATCTGACTGGAAATTCTCCATTTGAGGGAAATGTAATATATGTTGAATATGTCAAAGGTTTTAGGCAGTAAAGGAACATCTTTTGTATTAGAATGCCCTCAAAATCAACAGATTTTAAGACCAGAGAAACTCTCTCTGCATGTAGTCATGAATGACTATCAGCAATGAGTCAGAAGTGATCTTCACAAACAACTTAAGTGTATAACATATATGAACCTCAGCTGCTCTTTCTTTTATTCCAAAACACAGAAAACGTAAAACCCAAACACTAAATATTGCTTTTTTATTCTCCTCTCGTGCTTTCTATGGATGTCTATTGGAATGATAGGCTGAATAATTATGACAAAGATGAAAAATAAAAATAGTGATTTAAATAAATGAAGAGAATACATAGGAAATTAAACAAGCTTACCATGATGAACCCTATGATGACTAGGAGTATTTAAAATCCATTCCAAAGGACCCACATTATCAATGACCTATTTAAAAATAAAAGATTTATTTACAAACAGTGAAAAATATGTTTCATTAGAGTTGTATGTTTAAGTTCAAAGGTTTAACTCTGCTCAAAGTAAAACAAAAAATCACATGACTATTCTGAGATATACTACAATTGTCAGATTAGAAAAATAAATATAGTACCATACTCAAAAACTTGATTTAAATGTAATATATAACATGAGGAATAGTAGCATAATATGAGAAAAATTATATTTTACATATCTCATTTTCCCATTTTAAAAGGAGAAAGAATAATACTATCTTTATAATATATTTATGAAGATTGAAATATTATAATGTTAACATATTATATTTGCCAGAGACTACTCATCTCATATTTATACAATTTTATATAAAACAAGAAAGAAACACACTATCACTTTCATTTCCATTCATAATAGTGCCATAGAAATTCAAATTTCTTGGAGCCGACTTAACTAAAGTATAAAGATGAATACAAAGAAAACTATAAAACAATGCTTCAAGAAATAAAAGAAAATACAAGAAAATGGAGACAAATACTGTACTCATGGATTGGGAGGATTAACATCATTAAAATAGCAAACTTCCTAAAACATTGTACAGATTTAATGCAAGTCCTCTAAGGATACACATTTCATTCTTCAAAAAAAGTGGATCAAACCCTCCTGAAATTTATTTGAAACATTAAAACGCCAGAGAATAACCAAGGCAATTCTAAGGAAAAAGAAGATGGGAGGCATCACTTTCCCCAACTTTAAATTATGCTACAAAGCAAGTCATTAGAACAGCATAGTATTGGAATAAATACAGACCCTAGGATCGATGAAATAGACATGAGTATTCAGAGAATGTTCTCAGACATACAATCAATTAATCTTTGATAAAGTGTAAAGAAACACAAAATGGAGTAAGGAAAGCTTCTTCAACAAGTGGTGTTGAGACAACTTGTCAGCCACATGCATAAAAGTGAACTCGGACCTTCATATAACTGCATGCACAAAAGTAAATTCAAATACATAAATGACTTTGATATAAAACCCAGAACCATAAAGTAATAGAAGCACACATAGGTAAAACACTCCATGTCACTGCAACTAAAGACATCTTCAAGGAAGAAACACCCCTGTCCAAGCAGGTGGAAGCAGTGATAAACAAATGAGACTATGTTAAACTGAGAAGCTTCTGCATCTCAAAGGAAATAGTATACAAAGGCCACTCACAGAATGGAAGAAACTATTCATCCAATACCCATCAGATAAGGGGCTAATATCTAAGATATACAAGGTACTGACAGCACTTAACAAGAAAATTATCTAACCCTATCAAAAAACGGGGAAAAGAAATGAACAGAAACTTCCTCAAAAAAGAAATACAGATGGCCAAAAGGGTCAAAACTGCTCCACTTCCCTAATCATCAGAGAGATGCAAATCAGAACAGCAATTATGTACCATCTCACACAATAGAGATGAGGTTTGAAAGGACCAGCACATGATATAAAGGTTACCATAAAGTTTGATGAGTGTAGTTAGAGAAATAACTACACCAACAATTATCATGATAATGATAGTGATTGAGAGAAACAAAGTGCCTGTCTTGAAGTCAGGCAGGTAGTGGGGGAAGAAGAATTGGTGGTGGGAAGTTTGCACAAGTGAAGGAAGTGTACATTTTTATGACTAAAACCCAACTATAGACATTTATAATCATGGTGATTAATAAAATATATTAATAAAATAAATTTTATGTCAATTAATCATTAATTTTAATAATTGATAATTATCAAATTAATGTTATTGGTAATTGATAGATATTAATTATTATTTGTTTTAATTAATTGTTTTGTAGCAATGATTTATTATAGAGGTGTATCTATTCCATCAACATGATGCTGAGATTTTTAAATAAAATATTTTCTTTATACAAACTATCAGCCATTCGTAGAGACAGAATTCAAAGTCAAATAAACAGATTTTATTTCTACAATTCAACATACTTTAAAATCCTAGTGTATCAACTTCATGATATTATCTTTCATAATTTCTCAGTAAGAATGCCTCATGCTAGTCAGTGTAAAATGTAAGGAGTACAAGTAACTAGAGAGTTGTTAAAAAGAAAAGGAAAGAAAAAAAGAAGAAAGGAAAGAAAGAGAAAGAAAGAAAGAAAGAAAGAAAGAAAGAAAGAAAGAAAGAAAGAAAGAAAGAAAGAAAGAAAGAAAGAAAGAAAGAAAGATGAAAGAAAGAAAGATGAATGAAAGAAAGAAAAAAGAAAGAAGAAAGAAAGAGAGAAAGAGAGAAAGAAAGAAAGAAAGAAAGAAAGAAAGAAAGAAAGAAAGAAAGAAAGAAAGAAAGAAAGAAAGAAAGAAAGAAAGAAAGAAAGAAAGATGAAAGAAAGAAAGAAAGATGAATGAAAGAAAGAAAAAAGAAAGAAGAAAGACATAAAGAGAGAAAGAAAGAAAGAAAGAGAGAGATAAAGATAGAAAGAAAGAAAGAAAGAAAGAAAGAAAGAAATAAAGAAAGAAAGAAAGAAAGAAAGAAAGAAAGAAGAAAGAAAAGAAATAAAGAAAGAAGAAAGAAAGAAACAGACAAAGAAATAAAGAAAGAAAGAAAGAAAGAAAGAAAGAAAGATAAAGAAAGAAGAAGAAAGAAGAAAGAAAGATAAAGAAAGAAGAAGAAAGAAAGAAAAGAAAGAAAGAAGAAAGAAAGAAGAAAAGAAAAGAAAAGAAAAGAAAGAAAGAAAGAAAGAAAGAAAGAAAGAAAGAAAGAAAGATAAGAAAGAAAAAAGTCATTCTCGTGATTGAGAACCACTGTTAAGTCTGCCCATTGGCTAGAATTATAGACTCATCTAACTTTTAAAACAGAGGCCCATAGCTACAAATGTCAGGGATATATGTGTCTCACAGCTGTTGGGTTTCACAACTTATCCTCTTGAGACCTTTGGAAGGGGACCAACCCCGCTGAAGCCTTAACAACCATAAACATAAACCCTCCAACTGCCACCTTAACAATGGCCTAACTTCACTGCTTTTACACTAAGATCTGCAAAATACCTAAGCACCATAAACTCCAGGTATACTTGTGCGGGGGCTGACGTATTGGAGGGCCAACTGTTGCCTCTGTATTCACAAATCCCAGTAGCCTCTCACAGGAATCACTACTGAAACCATATGATCCATTAGCCCAGTTTCACAGATATTAGAAGTCCTTGACCACGTGACAGCTTCATAATTTTAATATTGACATCTCAGTAGGAATACACCAATTAGATGTAAAAATATCACAGAGGCCACATATACTCAACAAACTAAACCAAGAAAAAAAAAAAGATCAATTAGCAATAAACAACTTAGTAAATCTTCAGATAAAATGATGAAGTAATGACCCTATAATAAGATATGAAAATTTTCATGAATTTTCTTTGAATGAGTACCCTTCCCGAAACAATTTTATTATCAATTATTTGTAACAATCAATAGTAATTATATGCCAAGGAACAGGCTTAAGGGAGGTTGAAAAATGGTGAAAATGGTGAAAAAAATATTACACTGGTAGTAAGACAGATGTTGGAACATTGAATGCTAGAAATAACTGAAATATGAGTAAGTCTCTAAATCTTGGTATTCAAAATAAATTAATTTATTTAAAATTAAATAATAACTTTTGTAAGATTCTTGTTCTAATACTGGGTAATTCTGCAACTTTCAAAACTGTTGTTTTAATTTTAATTCTTCTATAAATGGGTGCAGAGAACAAAATACTTTGTTTTCCTATGTCTTATTTTGAAAAAGAGTACTTTAAAATCTAACACTAAGCAGACAGAGCCATTGTGATATATAATATATATAATGTGTATCACATTATATATTATGTGGATGATATATATATGTGCAAAGGAAAACTACCTAATGCTAAGAAAAAATAAAAATATTGAGTTACATAAATACAGTATAAAAGCAATGGCAAATTATTTTGCTACTAAATATTTGGAACTTTAAGATAATGCTTAAGAAATGAATATTAACTACAGTAAATATTTATATTTGGGATGGACACACCCTGAGCAGTACTTCAGACTATTTCTGATGAAGTGTTCCAGAGGTCCCAAATAACAGTGTTGTGCTCAAAAGCATTTACTCTTTGCCTCATCTTCCTAGTCCAAAATCAAAATGATTTTTGAATCAAATTGTTTAAAAAAATGTATTTCTTTTTTTTATGTTAAAAAAGTGCTCAAAAACACTTAAAGGTGAACTTCAAATTAAGAAATAGATACCCCAGAAATGAACAATACTGCTTGGCTTAAAAAGTTTTAATTGATTCCTAGTTTCCAACCATGCTTCTAGCTTGCAGTACTTTCTGTGTTAGGATTTAGGATTTAATTAGGCGTTGGCCATTTCTTTTTTTTTTTTCTTCTGTTTTTTTTTGTTTGTTTGTTTCTGTTTTTGTTTTTTGTTTTTTTTTTTTTTGATTTTTTGTTTTTGCTCCACAGCCTGTGACACTCCGGGGTTACTCCTGGCTATGGGTTCAGAAATCACTCCTGGCTTGGGGGACTATTTGGGATGCCAGGGGATAGAACCGTGGTCAGTCCCAGGTCAGTCGCGTGCATGGCAAATATCCTACCGCTGCCCCACCACTCCGACACTGGCTTTGGCTATTTCTGATATTGAAACATCTAATCTATAATAGTTCTACAAAGCAACTGAAGTAACCTCACCCTAAGCTTATGGGGTCCTGCACCCTTTTTAAAAAGAACCCAAAGGAGGGTTATACAGTCTCATTTCATTCCTTCACAGGCTGAATCAGTAGATGTAGAAGATAGCTTCGTGGAGTAGATGTTTTTGTTGTGATTGAATGGAAAAGAAAGTTGGTATAAATGGTGCATTTATGTATCAGTGGATAGGTGATTGTAAATAAAAATAATTCCACATCATATAGGATTTACATTGTTTTGCACTAAGAGAAAACTGTGTGTTGAGAAGAAAGTTGATAGACAATGAGAAAGTTGGGTTTCTCAGCAGCCAGTATGAATTATGTAAATTTTAAATTCTCTCACTTTTTTGTCCTCTCTTATTTTCTAGCCTTATATCATATTCTATACCAATTACTTAGTTCTCAAAAAATCTGTATAATGAATTCTAAGTAGACTTTTTGGCAGTTAACTCATTAATACATTAATCAATGTTTCTTTTTATCACTTCAAGAATTCAAACAACTTTGGCTACTTAACCCTTCTATATGAAAAGTCTTAAAGACAGTTCACCTTTAAATAGAGTATTAGTGGACTGATGGGGTGATTGTAAGTAAAAATAATTCCACATAATATAGGATTTACATCATTTGTTTTGCTCTGAGAGAAAACTACTTGTTTAGAAGAAAGTTGATAGACAATGAAGAAGTTGGGTTTCTCAGCAGCCAGAATGTTGAAATATGATGATTTGGTCACTCTTTGTATCACTGGCAGAGAACCAGATGGGAAAGGAGAAAATCATTTTATCCTTGTTTGTCTCTTTGGTGCCAAACATATGCTACAAAAACAGAGAACAAAAGGGAATAGAGGAGACTGTGCTGACTGGCTTCTGCATCCCAGATGCATTTTTGGGCCTTGGTCTTGTGGATGTGTGGCCAGAATCAAAGCCACACAAATGGTGAGTGCATTCAGATGATTGGAGCTTTAGTGGAATGCATTATTACTAGTTTTCACATCAATCTCTTTTTCTTAGAGCAGAACCATTGGATGGGGCAGGCTAAAGCATGATAATAGCGATATTAAAACTTTGTCCTATCATATTTATTTTAGTAAATTAACAACCATAGTTACATTTTCTAGCTATTCCTATAAGTACCTTAGATTCAGGAAGACCACCTTGTTGGTGAGATGATTCACTATTCTGACAACTCAGTTTGAAATCTCTTTTGTAGTAAAGCTCTTCTGATGCAAAAGTTAGGGAGAATTCATTAATATTTAAAAAGGACTTAACATAACAACTTAATTAGTGACCACTTCTGCAAATTTAGTCAGTTAGCAATTCAACCACATCTAGCTTTGAATCACTTCCTGAATAATATGATCTGTGAGAATGGTTGCGGCTTTCTCATTTCTGAAATAATTTACATCTCTTGTTTTATTAAGCTTTAGAGGAAGGAACAGAAATAATGGACTGTTAAAATATATATTCTCTCTCTATATATATAGAGACCCTAATATAACATAGTCAAATATTTTATTATTTAAAAAAGCCTAACAACATAGCTGGGATAATTAAATTACTCATTAGAAGTCCTAGTGTCTCCTCAGTTTTAGCTCAGTAATCTATGTTTTAGTGATCTTGCTTTTTTAGATGATATCTTTCCATTAAATAAAAAAAATCTAAAATTTTATACTTTTCTTGACAAATCATAAACAAATGTCTACATGTTTTCTATATCAAGTAAAATAATTTCTTTTATTTATTTATTTACTTAGTTTTTGGGCCTCACCCAGTGACGCTCAGGGGTTACTCCTGGCTTTGTGCTCAGAATCCCTTGGGGGATCATATCAAACACCAGCCCTGCGTTATCCGCATGCAAGGCAAAAGCCCTACCACTGTGCTGTCATTCCGGGTCCATAAAATAACTTCTTGAAATAAAATTAGAGAGATGATAGGGGGAGAAGGACATAGTGAGGGGGAGAGAGAGATAGAAAAGAGAGAGTGAGAGAGAGAGATTTCCTAGAGAAAGCTTGGGATTATCTACAGTGGAAAACAAGCAGAGAAGAAAAAGATAAATAAGTGTTCAGAAGTGAAAAAAAAAAGATGTGTGGACAAATTTCTCTGCAAATGCTTATTGGCTACATTTAAGTAGCCAATTTACTTATCCCAAATATTTACAGAACCCGGGGATTTATACTTCTTAACTGTCCTTCAAAGAATATGAAGTACTTCTGTTGCTTAGGTCTTTGATGTATAAGACTCGGTCTCATAGCCTGTCATTTAATGTCAGGAATTTATACCCCGATTAACATGAATACCTAGAAAAGAGGCATGGATATAAGGTTTAGGAGGTAAGGAACACCCTTAATTTGGAAGGTGTGGTTAGGCCACATCCGGCAAAACTTGGGTTTTACACCTGCTTTGGTACTCAGGAATTATTCCTGGTGCTAGGGGATCATATGGGATGCAGAGGATTGAACCGAGTTCAACTGTAAAAATCAGGTGATATATCTTCTGTATTATGAGTCTCAATGTGGAATCCCTGAATTACATGAGGCATACTCAATGTGTCCATGTGTAATTTTTTGAGAAATATTTATTGTACTTCTTTTACAATATAAAATAACATGTGCTGAAACAAAGAACCAGCTTTCTAAAGAAAGCACTTTAGATTATTTCCATTATCCTTATTTTGTTATAATGTAGATTTCATTTTCATATTATTTAAATCATGAGGATGAATTTGTCATCCAAATTTCAATTTGAACATTTTTGACAATCTCTAAAGAATGATGTTTTTCAAATAGATAATTTCTTATAGTTTTCCGCATTACTGACAAAAATAATTTTACAAAATTTCCAGCAACTAAATAATAATATATTAAAATATTAGTGGTAATTGACATATAAACATCCTGGACTATTGTAATATTCTCTCAGTACAGTGTTTTGGGGCTTCAAATTTACTGAAAGAAATTAGAAATGAAAAATTGTCACCCTATCACCTAATGACTCATTCTTGTGATCTGGCTACCACTTACTTTATAGCCTCATTTTGACTGAATTGAATGATCAGAGACTGAAATGTCCACTATATCTAGAGCTCTCTATTTAGAAATGTGAATGCTAGGGATCCCAAGTCAAATAGTCAAATTCCTATCCTAAATTTTGTTCATCCAGAATTTAACTACCAATATATATATTGGTATATATATATTGGTATATATATATATATATATATACATATATATATATATGTATGTATGTATATTGGTTTGGAGGCCACACCCAGTGACGCTCAAGGGTTAAGCCTGGCTTTGAGATAAGAAATCACTCCTGGCTTGGAACATCTAGGGATCAAGGTTAGACATCTAGGTTAGCACATGCAAGGCAATAGCCCTACAGCTTGTGCCACCATTCCAGCCTCACCAATAAATATCCTGATGTTGATTGGAAGCTGAGCCAACAACATAAGTCACAATTGGCACATATTTGATAGGACCTTAGTTGTATGCATGTGAATTATAAACTATATTACTTATAATAAAACAAAGTAGACATAAAGACATCAATAAGAAAATGTTAAGGGGTCAGAGAGATAGCATGGAAGTAGGGCATTTGCCTTGCATGCAGAAGGACGGTGGTTCAAATCCAGGGATCCCAAATGGTCCCCTGAGCCTGCCAGGAGCAATTTCTGAGAATAAAGCCAGGAGTAACCCCCGAGCTTTGCCGGTGTGACCCATAAACAAAAACAAAACAAAACAAACAAAAACAAAAACCAAACCAAAACAAAGCTGTTAAGGAGTTCTTTTGAGATCAGCACCTAAACACTGTGGAAAGAAAATTCTGCTGGCACTAAACTGCAGGAAAGTCATAGCATAGACCTTTTCTACCTCCTAAGTGTTTTCAGAATCTTGGGTGGTTTTTTCCAAGAAATCCTGTCTTAAGGCAAGAGTATTGGCCTTTATATATCTATATCAGTTCAACCAGAAGTCCTCCACAAACTTCTTGCATGCAAATATCCACTTCAGAATCATAAATCTAACATTATTAAGATTTCAGGTACACAGAGCTAGAAAGTTAACTGAAGGTCAGTTCATTCTCCTGCAAAAGGCATAACAGTTTCACTGATCTTTAACTCATTTCTTGTGAAAATTAAATGGAAAGTGTTTGTATTTGCATATAAATGTAATTATGGTTTTGTTGGAAATGCCTGAGGAATATTGTTGACTGAGAAATATTGTTGGCACAAGTTTTTTTTTTTATTATACCTATATATTCGAGTATAACCTGACCCCCTCTTCTAATTTTACTCTAAAATATTGGGAAAATTTAGTGACTCGAGTATAAACCAAGCTGGAAAATGCAGCAGCCATTGGAAAATTTCAAAAATAAAAATATATACCCAAACACTTATAATAATTCAGAAATTATTAGGTTTAATATTTTTTAATATTTATTGCTAAAGAAAAACTATAAACTAGCAACAATAATTTAAAACTTTAAATAAAGTGCATAAAGCTGTAGCTTAGCAGATAGGCAAGCTAAATCACAAAGGTTAAAATCCTTCAAAACTGGATTTCTTCTCCTCATCCTCATCATCTGTATGTCCAAACAGAGCTTCAGCTGTATCTGATGTGAGGGTATCAGCAAAGACATTGTCATCATCACTGAGTTCACAGATATCATCATCACTGCTTTCGATCTCATACAAAGTGCAGAATATTGTGGGTTAAATAGTTCAGTGACATACAGTTCAGTTCAGCCACCTACCTCTTCAGCTCAGCCTTGACTTGTGGACTGTGCTGAAGCTCTGCCCGCTGCAGCAAACTGCAGAAGACAACTGGAGACTACGTGCATTTGATTCGGTGCCGGAGTACAGATTCAAATAACTTGTATGACCCGAGTTTAAGCCAGTTTCGGGTTTTTCGGCACAAATTTTGTTCTGGACAGACTCGACTTATACTCCAGTATATACGGTAAATAGAAATGGAATCTTGAAAAAAAATTAAGGAACATAAGCTAAAGACAGTAAGAACGTAAGGTACTTTGACTTGCTTGTGACTAACCCCATTTCAGTTTCTGGTACCAGGTATATGTGTGTGTGTGTGTGTGTGTGTGTGTGTGTGTGTGTATGTGTGTGTGTGTGTGTGTGTGTGTGTGTGAGAGAGAGAGAGAGAGAGACAGAGAGAGACAGAGACAGAGAGAGACAGGGAGACAGAGAGAGACAGAGAGACAGAGACAGAGAGACAGAGAGAGAAAGAGAGAGAGTATTATGGTGGTACGTTCCATATTTGTGACCAATTCCCGTTCTATCTTTATAATTTCAGTGGTGACTGGTGGGAATAATTCCTAAGTACAGAGAGTAGGATATAAGCCTGAACATCACACACTGTGGCCCCAAATCCCTGAGATAAACAAGAAAAAAGAAAGTCCCATACTCAAATGGCACCCGAGCATGGCTAGAGGTCATCCCTAATTACAAAGCCAAGAATAGACCCTATCAGATATGCAACGTGAAAATTATTTTAAAGAAGAGATATACATTTACAAAATTGTACTGTGTTTATCAATAGTCAGTTATTCTTTTTATTTATAAGAAATTTATTACATAATTGAACTTGTGAATTTTAAATTTATGTGTTTTTAAGGACCAACTTTAGTGTAACCAACCTGAAAGAAATTTTCACTGGGAAATTCATGAGCTAAGTATTTGTGGTAAATTGAATAATTAACTACCTGCTAGGAACAATTGTAGTTATTTTCTATAAAATAAAAATAGTTATTTCTCTATAAAATAATCTTCTATTAAGAAGATTACATGAAAAATTATTTCTATATACCTTTCAATAAAATGGAAAAAATAAATATCACCTAAAGTTTAACTCTGTTGCATCAAAATAAATATTCTAAGTAATGTCATATCTAAAATTTTTAATAGAAATAAAATGAAGTTATCTAGTACATACTGTTTTAAATTTTTATGCTAAATTGTTCTGACTGAGAAGTATTAATTGGTCATAAATTTATAGATCAACTAAGAGTACAGAGATATGAAGGTCAAGGGGAGACCATGAGTTATTTGTAACAGCAATTATTTCAAGTCAACATTACTTTGTTAGACTTGCTTATAAATGTGCTTCCTCTCCACTTTCAAGTTATGGTTTTAGAAAAGACTGTATTAAAACCAATCCTATTATTTTGTCAAATTTATAAATATTGAGATTATTTAATTTATTGGATTATATTTCAATTCTTCAATCATTTTATTGGCAATTGCATACTAAAAATAACACAAAATATTACTAGAAGTACATAAGAATCCTTATAATCACTTCTAAAAAGAAGTCATGAGCTTAGAGTTAATTATAAGCTGTAACCAAATATGAAATGCTTGCAAATATTCATGCTTCCTGTCTGAGAAAAAAATATAATAGGGAAAACATGTTCAAAGAAGCATATGTTTTACAGAATCCCTAGTACATGATGAATGTGCTAACAATATGACAAATTTTGAGGCAGACTCTGGTTGAGGCTGAAGTGAAACAAAATCTTAGTTTAAAAAAAACAACTGCATTCAAATTAGAATAGTTTCAAGTGAAGATATTGAATCTAACTGGGCTAGTCTGTTCTTTATGACAACATGATTGATGCTTCTGAGAGATCTATATATCCATAGGCCTCAGTGAGTCGATATGTTTGGTATTTACTGAAAATTTTAAGTCAGTACCTAGGGCAGTTTTTATCTGACATAAAAACCACCGTCTGTTTTATTTTTCTGAGAAGGATATGTTTAAAGTACATTCTGAAATGGTAATTTTAGGCAAAGTAGTGGCAGCTTTCAATATAAAACTAAACTACAATTAAACATATAGATCAAGATTAGCTTGCATTTTATTGATCAACATATTTTTATTCCCTCTTTAGCCTTTCCTTTATCCATCTCATTCTTTTTCTCTTTTCTTTTCTTTTAATTTTTTTTGGGGGAGCACACCTAGTGATGCTCAGGGTTTAAGATAAACACCCTACCTCTGTGATATCACTTAGGTCCCCTTTTCTTTTTCTATATTTTTCCTTACTTCCTTTTTATTTGCTCTCTTTTTTTTTACCTATATCTGAATTTATATAAAATTTGATGACTAAATCTTATCTATTTAAAGATTTAGAGATAGAAAACTAAAGGATAGTTTTCAACTTGTAAACTAGAAAACTCTCCCCTTTACTATTTCTTCCTTTTCCTCTCCCTCTCCCTCTCTCCTCTCTCACTGCATAACTCCCACTTCCTCTCCTTAAGGGATTATAAATTTATGCATATGATTTGAAAATGTCAATAACTAAATTCTAATATATTCTGATAAATTCTGATATATTCTCATATTTAGTCAGATTTATAGATTAAAACAAAAATAAAAGTGATAATGTAAAAATAATAAAAAGCGTACATATTTTATTTTAGCACATACATTTAGCACATACATTTATTAAAAATAGCTATTCTAATTTAATCCAGAATATTTTGAGCAGCAAATTACAATATTGTTTGTTTGTTTTTGTCACACCCAGGGATACTCAGGAGTTAATCTAGACTCCACACTCAGGAATTACTCCTACTAGTGTTTGGAGGACACAATGAAATGCTGGAGCTGAAACCAACATTAGCTATGTGCTAGGAAGCACTTTAACCCATCTCTCTGGCTGCAACTACAAGGTTTTTTTTTTTTTTTGAAAAAAACATTGAAAACAATTTGTTCTGATTGAAATAAATTGCATGTTCAACAAAAGTCTCATATTAAAAGTAACTTTTACATTTCCTAGGAGAGGAAAGACTTTAATTTTTCTCTTGAAAGGAAACTTTCTCTTAAAGTCCACTTTGCTTTTTCTTTTTTTTTCTTTTTTATGTTTTCTTGTTTTATTTTTATTTTTTAGATTATTTTCTCCTCTATCTTATATATATAAGATATATATACATATATATAAATAATATATAAATATATATATTATTTAAACACCTTGATTACATATATGATTGTGTTTAGGTTTCAGTCATGTAAAGAACACCACACATCATCAGTGCAACATTCCCATCACCAATGTCCCAAATCTCCCTCCTCCCCACCCAACCCCACCTGTACTCTAGATAGGCTTTCCATTTCCCTCATACATTCTCATTATTAGAACAGTTCAAAATGTAGTTATTTTTCTAACTAAACTCATCACTCTTTGTGGTGAGCTTTCTGAGGTGAGCTGGAACTTCCAGCTCTTTTCTCTTTTGTGTCTGAAAATTATTATTGCAAGAATGTCATTCATTTTTTTAAAACCCATAGATAAGTGAGACCATTCTGAATTTTTCTCTCTCTCTGATTTATTTCACTTAGCATAATAGATTCCATGTACATCCATGTATAGGAAAATTTCATGACTTCATCTCTCCTGACAGCTGCATAATATTCTATTGTGTATATGTCCAACAGTTTATTTAGCGGGTAGTCTGTTGAAGGGCATCTTGGTTATTTCCAGAGTCTTGCTATGGTAAATAGAGCTTCAATGAATATAGGTGTAAGGAAGGGATTTTTTATTCTATTTTTGTGTTCCTAGGGTATATTCCTAGAAGTGGTATAGCTGGATCTTAGGGGAGCTCAATTTCCAATTTTTGGAGGAATCTCCATATCACTTTCCATAAAGGTTGAACTAGATGGCATCACCACCACAGAGGATAAGAGTTTCTTTCTCTCCACATCCCCACCAACACTGTTTGTTTTCTTTCTTTGTGATATGTGCCAATCTCTGTGGCGTGAGGTGGTACCTCATAGTTGTATTTATTTGCATCTCCCTGATGATTAGTGATGTGGAGCATTTTTTCATCTGTCTTTTGGCCATTTGTATTTCTTCTTTATCAAAGTGTCTGTCAATTTCTTTTCCCCAATTTTTGATAGGATTAGATGTTTTTTTTTTTTTCTGGTGAAGTTCTGTCAGTGCCTTGTATACTTTGGAGATTAGCCCCTCATCAGATGGGTATAGAGTGAATAGTTTCTCCTACTCAGTGGGTGGCTTTTGTGACCTGGGTGCTATTTCCTTTGAGGTGCAGAACTTCTGAGCTTAATATATTCCCATCTGTTAATCTCTGCTTTCACTTGCTTGGAGAGTGCAGTTTCCTCCTTGAATATGCCTGTAGTCTCAATGTCCTGGAGTGTTTTGCCTACGTGTAGTTCTATATATCTTATGGTTCCAGGTCTGATATCGAGGTCGTTAATTCAATTGGATTTTGCCTTCATACATGATGTTAACTGGGGGGTCTAAGATCAATTTTTTGCAAGTGGCTAGCCAGTTTTGGCAACACCAATTGTTGAAGAGGCTTTCTTTGCTCCATTTAGGATATCTTGCTCCTTTATCAAAAATTAGGTGAATTTACATCTGGTGAACATTCTCTGAGTATTCAAGTCTATTCCACTGATCTGAGGGCCTGTCTTTATTCCAATACCATGCTGTTTTGATAACTATTGCTTTGTAGTAAAGTTTAAAGTTGGGGAAATTAATTCCTCTCATATACTTTTTCCCAATGATTGCTTTAGCTATTCTAGGGTGTTTACTATTCCAAATAAATTTTAAAAGTGCCAGATCCACTTCTATGAAGAATGTCACGGATATCTTTAGAGGGATCACATTAAATCTGTACAATGCTTTGGTGAGTATTGCCATTTTGATTATGTTAATCCTGCCAATCCTTGAGCAGGTTATGTGTTTCCATTTCCACCTGTCCTCCCTTATTTCTTGGAGCAGAGTTTTATAGTTTTCTTTGTATAGGTCCTTCACATTTTTAGTCAAGTTGATTCCAAGATATTTGAGTTTGTGTGGGCCGATATTTGATTACCGTTTTAATTTCATCAATAGTGATGGGGTGTTTAGATATGCTACATCCTCTACATTCACCATGGAAGACTATAAGAATCCAAGAATTTATCCATTTCTTCCAGGTGTAATTTTTAGTGGCACAGAGTTTCTGAAAGTAGTTTATGATTACCCTTTGACTCTCCTCCATATCAGTAGTGATTTCTTCTTTTTCATTCCTAATTCGAGTTATCAATTTGCTTTCTCTCTCTTTTTTGTTAGTTTTGCCAGAGGTCTATAAATCTTGTTTATTTTTTCGAAGAACCAACTTCTGCATTCGTTGATTTTTTGGAATCTTTTTTGGGTTTCCACTTCATTTATTTCTGCTCTCAGATTTTTTATTTTCTTTTGTCTCCCTACTTTTGGTTTCTTTTGTTGATAATTTTTTAATTCTATGAGTTGCATCATTAAGCTATTCTGGTAGGTCCCTTCTTCCTTCCTGATGTGTGCTTCCACACACTCAGTATTGCTTTTGCTATGTCCCATAAGTTCTGATAGTTTGTGTCTTTATTATCATTTGTTTCCAGGAAAGTTTTGATTTCCTCTTTGATTTCATCTTGGAAACACTGTTTATGCAGTATGAGGCTGTTTAACTTCCAGGTGCTAAAGTTTTTCTTCTGTGTCCCTTTGGAATTCACATATAATTTTAGAGCCTTGTGGTCAACAAAGGTAGCCTGAAAATTTTCTATCTTCTTGATATTATGGAAGTATGTTTTATGTGCCAGCATGTTGTCTATCCTGGAGAAAGTCCTATGTACGTTGGAGAAATACATGTACCATGTTTCTGGGGATGGAGTGTCCCATTTATATCTACTAGGCCTCTTTCTTCCATTTCAATTCTCAGGTCTAGTATATTCTTGTTGGGTTTCATTCTGGTTGACCTATCCAGTATTGACAAATCATGTTGAGGTTCTCAACAATTATTGTGTTTTTATTGATATTATTTTTCAGATTTGTCAACAATTGTATTAAATATTTTGCTGGTACTCATTCAGTGCATATATGTTTAGGAGAGTGATTTCTTCCTGCTGTACAAATCCCTTGATTAATACAAAATGTCCATATTTGTCCCTTACAACTTTCCTGAGTGTAAAGTTTGCATCATGTGATATTAGTATGGCCACTCCAGCTTTTTTATGGCTGTTGTTTGCTTGGATAATTTTCCTCCAGCCTTGTATTTTGAGTCAATGTTTATTCTGACTAATCAGGTGCATTTCTTGTAGGCAGCAGAATGTTGGATTGTCTTTTTTGATCCATTTAACCACTCTGTGTCTCTTAAATGGTGCATTTAGTCCATTGACATTGAGAGAAAGAATTGTCCTGGGATTTAATGCCATCTTTATATCAAAATTTGGTGCATCTTTTGGTCATTCTTGTCCTAAATTAGGTCTATCAGTTTATTTCTTAAGACTGGTTTTGAGTCTGTAAAGTTTCTGAGCTCTTGTTTTCTGTGAAACCATGTATTATTCCGTCAAACCTGAAAGTGTGTTTTGCTGGGTACAGTATTCTAGGCAAAGCATTTATTTCATTGAGTTTTGTCACTCTGTCCCACAACTGCTTTCTGGCCTTGAGTGTTTCTGGTGAAAGGTCTGCTGTAAATCTCAAGGATGTTCTCTTGAATGTAATTTTCCTTTTTGATCTTGCTGCTCTCAAAATTCTGTCTCTATCTGTGGGATTCGTTGTTTTGACTAGGATGTGTCTTGATGTTTTTTTTTTCTGGGGTCTCTTTTAGTTGGTACTCTTTGGGCATGCAGGATTTGATTGCATTTTTTTCTTTAGCTCTGGAAGTTTCTCTTTAATGATGTTCTTGACCATTGATTCTTCCTGGAAATTTTCTCCTGGGTCTCTGGGACTCCAATGATTCTTTAGTTGTTTTTGTTGAACATATCATAGACTTCTATTTTCATCTGTTCCCATTCTTTGACTAATTTTTCCATTGTCTGTTCATTTGCTTTAAGTTTTGTTTTTCCATTCTCTTCTGCTGTATGGCCTTGTTATTTATCTCATCTTTCACAGCACCAATTCTATTCTCAGCTTCTGTTCACCTGTTGGAAAGCATTTCCATTTTGCCATTCAATTCGTTTACTGAGCTTTTCAGGCCTGTTATTTGACCTCTTATTTCAGTTTGGAGTTTTGTGATTTCTGTCTTTATATTTTCTTAGTTATTATTAGTGTTCTGTTCAACTTGATCCATGGTTTCTTTGAGTTCTTTGAGCATCTTCCATATTTCTTTCTAAACTCTTTATGTGAGAGATTGATTAGGTGGTTGGCTGTTTTCTGGTCATCAGAATTGTCATCTTCATTCTCTATATCTGATGCTGGCCTGTGTTGTTTTCCTATTGTCACACTTGTATTGTGAATTTTTCTATGTGTTGTGGTGGTATTCATTGGCTAAATGATGTGTGCGGCCATGCTCCTCTGGCTCTGCCCTTTCTGGGTGGGTCAACTTGCCTCCAGGAAGGCATTCCCTCTGTTGATGAAGCCTCACACAGGTTGAAATCTTAGGTGCAAGCACACAGCAAAGAAGACAGTCCAGAGAGAGATGTTGGGCTTCAGTGATCCAGCTCAGTTCTTAGTGTGATTTTTCTTCTTGTTGCAGTGGTGTTCTTTCCTTAGAAAGAGCGCATGGCCCTGTAGCATAGCGGAGCTAAGTGCTCTTCTGGATCCTCCGGGAGAGTGAATTTTCTGGGCTCTTTTCGGCCCACTCCCAAGAGGTTTAAGAGACAGTACAGGAGACAAACACACACAGGCAGCCCTCACAGTTTCTCACAGTTGGGCCCCACTTGGCCGGCATAGATTTTCCCAGCCTGACATCACAAATAGGAGACCTGCCTTCTGTGAAGTACTGATTATAGCCGGTTTTCACTTTAGGAAGCAGTCCCTTGGTGTTCTGGCCCCTTGAATGAGCCCATGGGAGAGCGAATTTTCTGGGCCATTTTTGACCCACTTCCAAGAGGTTTAGGAGACAGGACAGAGACAAACACACAAAGCAGCACTCACACTTTCTCCACTTTGCTTTTTCAGTCTTGAAAATTTCTCTCTCATTCCCTTTGTCTCCGATTCTTAACGCATTCTTCAGAATTCATTAATTTTCTTTAAATAAAACTCTTTTATATTACTAAAATTAATAAAAATAAAGCTGCATATGTACCTAAAGCAAAAAAATTATTGTACATTGATTTTTTAATGGACATTACTAGTTTTTAGGAGAAAAAATAAATAAAATGGGCCCCAGAATTCCTGAATAAAATTAATAGAGCAGTGGTCTCTTCAATTAAATTAAAAGTTAAAACCATTTCCGGGACTAGGGATGAAGTGCATGGGTAAAGCATATGTTTTGCCTGTATGAAACCTTTTAGATTTGATCACTACAAAGGAGAACAATATGATATATAAATATAATAAATCATCGTTCTCTGGTATATTTATGTTTCCAAGAACTTTTGCATAATACAGATATCTGAACTTTGACTCTTTTAATTGGCACTAGGATTATCTATGAGAAACAATCTGAGACTGGAGAGATAGTACAGAATGTAGAAGATAACACAGACCTTTACAGCAGCCTGCTTGCATTTGATTCCTGATACATATAGTTCCAAAGCCATACCAGGAGTGATTCCAAAGTAGAGATGGAGGAAAGGGAGTGGGAGTTATGCAGCAAAGAAGAGAGAGGGAGATGGAGATGGGGAAGGGAGGGAGAGAGGAAGAGGAAGAAATAGTAAAAGAGAGAGTGACTTCCTTTTTCAGGCTACAAGTGAAAACTATCCTTTAGTAAAGATATATACTTCTTAGGCCAATGGTGCTATACTGCAAAGAGTTCCATTGACTCCTTAAAACAACTCCACTTTCCTTTTTATTTTTCTCCAAAATGTTTTGCTTACCAAAAAAAAATGTCCACAAGAAAACAGTTTCTGACAATCATGCCACTGTCAATTTTGTACTAATATTTTCAGGGAGAGTAGAGGCTATTGTATAGAGAGAATCAAGCCTCGATTAATGAAAAATTAAATTTTCTTACTGAAATTTAGATTTGTTAAAGTAGTTTGAACACTAAAGTTACAATCTCTTGAAAGAAATCAGACTGCAGGGGCTGGACCTGGTAGGGTGTTGACCTTGCAAATAGCTGACCTGAGTCATATGGTTTTTTGAGCCTATTAGAAGTGATTTCTAAGCACAGAGCCAGGAGTAACTCCTGAGCATCACCAGGTGTGCCCCCCAAAAGAAGATGAATTCAGATTGCATATGACTAAATAAACTCTTTTTTTTTATTATTTTCTAAGAATTTAAAGTACAGTGGTTTACATAGTTGATTGTTGAATTTTAAGCCTCCTTTCTTGCTTGAAAATGCTCTAGAGAATCATCTTTTATCTCCTTCAACTAACAAACTGAAATAAAGGAACTTATGTGAATTAATTTATTTGGTATGTATTTACTGGGTTCATAAATTATAGATACTAGTACTATTAGGTATTTAGAAAGATGAAAACAATGGAACTGTAAAGAACAATATAATTCACAATTCAGTAACAGTTAATTAAACTATGTCTATGTGTAACTTTAGTGTCATGGTAATCGGACATATATGAATAAAAATTTCTGTATCAAAATCTAGCAATTCCTCCTATAAAATTTTAGAAGACATAAAAAATTCATGACTACTGTGTTCCACCTCTTAAACTTACTTACCTTCCTGTTTTGAACTCATTGATTTTTACACTTCATTTTTCCTTATAAAAAAAACTGAAACTGAACATTTATAAATAAATTTCTATCGGAGACCATTGGGTGATAAAATTTAAAAGTAAAATCTTAATTACATCCCCCACTAGTTTTACTGTGCTATCAAGGCCGTACTCAATTACTTAGGCAGATGTCTGGGGCTACCATATTAGCCACTATTTCTCTACAGGGAAGCAAGAGAAAGCAGTGTTTTTAGGATATGTGTTTGCCTATCTATTTTCACACTTTGAAAATCTTTGGGAATGCTCATTTATTCATGGTCAAATGTTTTCCTATCTGGTTAGGCAGTTTGTACTTCAGTAAAAATATAATATTTAGGTAGCTGAATTTCCTCACTAAGGAGTGAAGAAAAGCAATATTTATAGTTTAGAAATAAAACAATCTGGAGGAATTAGTACTACTTGGATCATAAGGTGCTTCATGGAGTTATTTTCTGACGAAGACATGCTATAGGGCAAAAAATGTTCAAATTAAAAAAAATAAGACGAGGCTATGTTGATATAGTAAACAATTTTGAAGGATTTTTGTTTATAATAAATTATATTAAAGGCTGTTGTCACTTATATTATTCCTCATTCAGGAAGAAAAGTGCTAGGTAAGTTAGTTTGCATTTTATTTGTATTGGCCTCAGTTTACATTTTGAAGAACTCTTAATTTTTCCTGGAAAAATGAACTTAAGTAAGTGCTGAATGTGTTCCTTCTAAGTTGTTAAATTTCAAATGCCTTTTTTAAAAATGCCCATTAAGTTGACAGAAAGAAAGAGGAACATGTATAACTATCAGCCAAGGAGTCGATATTTTACTTCATTTTAATCTAACATTCTACATTATTGACTGAAATCTTTTGAGAAAAGAATCTGCAACATTAACTTTAGTTAAGAGAAAGTGACTACCTGAGACATTAAGTAGTTCATATTTAAAAATCAAGCACAGAAAATATAAAACACAATTGTAAAATATTGACTCACTAATACGATATGTGCTTACTACTTTCTGATTCCATTCACCATTTCAGTTGAGGCATCTTCATTCATTAATCATCAAATATTTATGAATTTTCAAACATACATTTGAATTATCTTACTACTAGATACTTTTGGGAATAAGCTATATTAGATTTACCCTCTATATATACTGTTCTTTTTAATTATTTTCTAATACTCGTCCTTTAGAGATAAATGTTGGAGAACATTTCCTAATAGATTCCTTATAGATTATAAAATTTCCTATAGAAATCTGATCCTATAGACCAGTCTATATGGAACTTCTGTCTTATGGACAATGGTCTTCTCCTATTGTAAAACTACTTTCTGAAAAGTTGACATGTATTTCTCTGTCCTCTCACTTTTTTTTTCTTAACAATTTATCCTGTAACCACATGATATTTTTTATTCTGGTTTTTATCATCTTATGCTTAATCATAAGTACAGGTCAATTAAAAACCACTAAGAGGATTAAATAAATATATTGAATTTTTATGGTTTTGAAGACAAGAAATTAAAAAAAAAAAGATTATGATCTCATTATTCCTAAATATCTTCTGCCTAAATGTAATCCGATTGTGTATTAGTGGTTCAACATCGAATTTCAGAGGTACTTGACTGTCTATAGTACATCTTTTAAGTTTTTGTTATGGACCAAGTATTTTCTTGGTCTCCTTTAGCTCTTCTCTAGTACAACATATATTTTGACTAATATGATAGCACCATAAATGTATTAATCAGTTAAAAAGAAGTTTTCTTTGTGTGTGTGTGTGTGTGTGTGTTTGTTTGTTTTGTTTTGCTTTGTTTTGGGTCCATTCAGTGGCCTGCTTACTGAGTGGCCACTCAGCACTGCTCAGTGGTTACTCCTGGCTCTGGGCTCAGAAAGAAATCATTTCTGGCAGGCTGGGGGACCATAGGGGATTTCAGGGATCAAACCCAGTTCTGCGCTGGATTGGCCAAGTACAAGGCAAATGCCCTACAGCTGTGCTATCACCTTGCCTCAAGAAAGATGATTTCTGATACTCAGTCATTTTCATAAGTTTTGACACTTTTCTTGAAGAAATATTCTTTTTGTTTTGTTTTGTCTTTTGCTTTTTGGTCACACCGGGCAGTGCTCAGGAGTTACTCCTGGCTGTACGCTCAGAAATCGCTCCTGGTAGGCTCAGGGGATATATGGGACGCCGGGATTCAATCCACTGATCTTCTGCATGAGAGGCAAATGCCTTACATCCATGCTATCTCTTCGGCCCTGAAGAAATATATTAAGTCCCAAATGTATGACTTTCAAATTTATATTGACATTTGGTGCCTTTTCTTGAAAGACTCTATGATTCTGAAACAGTGATAAATTATCATTGCCATATTTCCAAGAATTAATGATTGATATATATAAGAAAATGAGATTGGAGAGGTGGATGAGGTTCCACAAGTAAGATATTTGCCTTGCACACAGCTGTCCCAATAGTCGGCACCACATATGTTCTCCTGATCACCAAAAGCAGTGTTCCTGAGTTTTTGACCAGGATAAGTCCTGAAAAGAGAGAAGTAGGTAGACCTTGGTTTCTGCTCTAAGCTTTGTTATTTCCTTCTGTTTCCCTAATTTTTGTTTCTTTTGTTGATCATTTTCTAATATTATATGCTGTGCCATTAAGCTATTCAGGTATGCCCCTTCTTCCTTCCTGATGTGTGCTTGCAAAACTATAAATTTTCCTCTTAGTACCACTTTTGTTGTGTCCCATAGATTCTGAAAGTTTGTGTCTTCATTGTCATTTGTTCCAGGAAAGTGTTTTGATTTCCTCTTTAATTTCATCTCAGATCCACTGTTTGTTCAGTAGCATGGTGTTTAATTTCCAGTTGTTAAAGTTCTTCTTCTGTGTCCCCTTGTAGTTCATATCTAATTTCAGAGACTTGTGGTCAGCAAAGGTAGCCTGCAAAAGTTCTATCCTCCCGATTTTATGGAGGTATGTCTCATATGCCAGCATGTGGTCTATCCTGGAGAATGACTCATGAACATTGGAGAAGAATGTGTATCCAGTTTCTGGGGATGGAGTAATGACACTCCAATGAAGTGTCCATCTTTGTCCCTTACAAGTTTTCTGAGTCTGAAGTTTGTGTGATGTGATATTAATATGGTCACCCCATGTTTGCAGCCTTTGATTCTGAATCTATGTTTGTTCTAATTATTCAGGTGTGTTTCTTGTAGGCAGCAGATGGTTGGATTCAACTTTTTAATCCATTTTGCCACTCTGTATCTCTTAGTTGGTCTATTTAATCCATCGAGGGAGATGATTGTCATGGAATTTAATGTCATCTTTGTGTATAAGTTTGGGGTGTCTGTTGGTCTGTCTATCTTAAAGTAGACCTTTCAATTTTTCCTTTAAGGCTAGTTTTGCATCTGTAAAGTCTATGAGCTGTTGCTTACCTGTGAAGCTATGTATCCTTCCCTCAAACCAGAATGTGAATTGGGTTGGGTGCAGTATTCTAGGTGAAGCATCTATTTCATTCAGTCTTGTCACAATAACCCACCACTGTCTTCTGGCCTTGAGAGTTTCCTGTGATGTGTCTACTGTAAATATTAAGGATGCTCTATTCAATGTAATTTTCCCATTTATTTATGAATACAATTTTCCCATTTCCCAGTATTCTATCTCTATCTGTAGGATTCATTATTGTGACTAGGATGTATGTTGGTGTGATTTTCTTTTGGTCTCTTTTAGTTGGTAATCTTTTGGCATGCAGGATTTGATTGCATACAGTCTTTAGCTCTGTGAGTTTTTCTGTGATGAGGTCTTTGATTGTTGATTCTTCCTGGGAATCTCCTTTCTGGGCCTCAGGGACTCCAGTGATTTTGCTGGGCCCATCTTGGCCCTCTCAGGAGAGTTTCAGTAGACAGAAGAGTAGAGAAACCTGCAAAGGTGACAGGTCCCCTCAGTCTCTCCCAGTTGGTAATCTCACTCACAGCAGGGGCAGACCCCTCCCACCTTTCTTCACAGACAAAGAAAGGATCTACCTTTCTGCCTGGGCAGATCTGGTAGCCAGTTTTCATTCACTCAGTCTTTCTTGGCCTTTAAGCCTGATAAGCTCTTTCTTAAGGGAGGATCTGTCTCCTGGTAAGCAACAAAGTATGGCTGACTGCAGAAAGAACCTAACCATAAAAATCAAACTTTCAGATGCATGCAGGGAGCTCTTAGGCCAACACATTTACTGAGAAATCTGACTTTCCTATTGTTATATCCAAATAAAAACCCAAGTCTGAAATCTAAATTAAATAGTGCCGAAGAGGTTTAAAGAAATTCAGATGTTAATGTTAATATTGGAATCTTTCTTTATAGATTAAAAGCCATTTTTTATTTTCTTTCTCCTTTTCTTTTCATTTCTTAATTTACAAAGAATTTGAAAATGTCGGGGAATGAAATTATAAAAATATATATTTAAATGTCATCTTGTGTCTGAATCAGTTATTTGTCTTAGATATCTTTTATTAAGAAACATTTACTATTATAAAAATCTTTTGAGGGCCTTTTCATTTGTGCAAGCATTAAGGCACTTTCTATGCTTATGTTAACCTCAGACAGTCTGCCGTTCTATCCCCTGGCATTCCATATGATCCCCAATCAGGAGCAATTTCTGAGCACACAGCCAGGACTAAGCCAGGAGTAAGCATCATGGGTGTGGCCCAAAAAACAAAAAGAAAATCCTTTGAATATGCTTTCTGAATGATTTCATTTTTGTAAATAAATAATTATATGCTGTCTACAATAACGTTAATTAAATTTCTCCCCAAAATAAATCTTAAAAATCATTTTTACTGCAATATAAGTAGATTAAAGTTTCAAGGTCTCTTTGATTCAAGAAACTGCATTTTCATGTCTTGTTTAGCTCAACTGATGTTTGTATACATGATACAATTACTTCTAAATTTAAAAGTATATCACAAGCAAGATGTCCTAAGGCATTTCTTTAGAGTCTAAAAGAGGGTCTGAGCCTGAAAACAATTTTTCACAAGTAGCTGTTCATTCCCCAGAGATAGAGCCCAAGCCAATGGATCTCTCAGAAAAGGATGGTTGCAAAAGTTAGAGAAAAAACTTTAGCACCATTATTCTACACACATAAGATGATGCATGACCTGATGCAGAACTACTAAAAATATGCAGCATTCCTTTACCATCACCCTATGTAAATCATCATTCTTTACCTGATTCAAACAAACTTGGTCTTTGATTTCTATAGGTAGACGTGGCCTCAACAACACCTTCAGATGCTTGTAGTATTGACTGCTTAATATATGTTAACTACCGCAAAATGCAATAGTATTTCTTGACAGACTTTCAAAAAATGCCAAATATGTCCAAAACCATGCTAACAATCATTTTATTTCAAGGAAATCAGAAACATGAAATACTGCAGATTAATGAAATTGCATACTTTGTGACATTGTGATTTGGCAACTTTAAAAGAGCTGGGATTTGCAGCATTGTTCCACCAGTTACCACACCTGTCAAATGTGCTTCCCACAAAACTTCAAAAGGCTCCCAATAAATACCAAATGCTTAAATTTGTTCTCAGGTGTGTAAGTAAAGTTTTTTTTTTCCATGTCTGTGACTCTGGTTATATAACCAGATCCATGTACTAGTTCATAAACCAATCAACTGATTAAGGATCTATTGGTAGATATCCACGACTGACAATTTGAGATACTACAGAAAAGCGAATTAATTATACAGGTTTATTGTTTTTAGGTGAAACAAAAGCAACTATATATTTATAATAATCTTTTATAAAATGTAAAATACAAAATTAAATTTAGAGTTAGAATTAAACTGCTATAATAGATTCTTTAGGCAGTAATATTTTAGAGTTCCATAAAAATATATTAGCTATACATTTAAAAGTATGGTAATATAGTTATTTACTAACAGTTATGTTTATTATTATATAGTATTGCCTTATAATATATAAACATTTGCAAAGATTAAGTTATGTATTTATAATTATACTATACTTTTGAATTAAAATTATTTCAACAAGGTTTGAAAAAATATTTAATAACTGTAATACAGGAAGATATTTATTAACTATAATATTAAAGTGCGTTGGTACTTAATACTTCAAAAATTGTTTGATTTAATTGAGACCAACTGGTCTCATTGCTTCTTATAAACTTTGCAATATATATTCAGTAAAGAGAAATAAAAGTGAACAGATGTTTCTCCTTAAAGTAGGCAGACAAAGGTTTTTCTTACACAATAAATCAGCTGCTAGTAGATTTCCAGGACATTACTTTAAACTAATGATTTAGGCATAAAGCTTAGTGGTCAAGGGGATTGAGGTAGATGGTGGTGTTAGGAAGGAGAAAACTATATAACCAAACCATAGTGTTAACAAGATGGATAATCATGAGACCCAAACTTTAACAATCAGTGTTAAAAAAGATGTTTGATGGTAGGCTGAGGTGAGATGGAGGATATGGGAATCTATTGATCAACACTGGTGATGGATTAGTGCAGAAACACACTATATGTTGAAAACTCAATTATGAATATCTTCGTAAATCAAAATATTTTAAAGTTTTAAAGAAGGAAAAGTGATAACTTAGTTATATTAATATTATATTTATATATATAATATTATAAATATCCATATATATATACATAGTTACCTCTGTGTGTACCCAAAATTGGAAGAGTAGATTGAACTGAACATGAACAGCAAATACAGATGGTGGTATGAAAAGAGCCAAGGGAGTATAAAATATCTGAAAAATTAAAAATATTCATATTTATACACCTGAATTCTCAGCAAATATATTTCATTGTAAACATTCAGCATCATGATTAGAATGATCATTAATATACCTTATTTTATATATTTCATTTCAACTTTTATTAACAATAGTAATTTTTGTATGTGGATAAAGTTAATGGCATTTTAAAACTATCTTTATTGTAACTCTTTTCAAATTCAGTATTGTTTTAATAAATCATCATATATACCAGAAGAAAATAATGGCCTCCAGCCAATGCATTTTAGGTAGTCTGGTTCAGGCTGACTTGTCCTTTGACTTCTCAGAAAAGAGAGGAGTAGATTCCCTTTTCTGCATAAACTATAGTAGTCCAATGTCACACCTAATATCTTCTGACAGAAAGGGCCCACCTCTGTGAATTAACCTTTTCAAACTCCCAAACCAGATTATTTGAGAATTATCAATTCTGAGCCATATGGCTGCAAGCAGTTGTATGACAACTCAATATTTCATAGTAGTGTCAGCCCAGTATATCAAAGGAAATCTGATGGTGAAGTTACATAGTGATCTAGTTACATAGTAATCTACCTACTTCAATGAGTTTAATCAGTATAACAGAAGACTTAAGTAGACCATTAACAGCTCAGTAAATCCATAGACAATAACTTTAATAATACCATGGAGATATAATAATTATTTTAAATTTACTTTTGTTGATCTAAGATTTGATTTCATGTACCTATATACTCCAAGTATAAGCCAACCCTTCTAATTTTACCTTAAAAGCTAAGAAAACTTAGTGGCTCGCGTATAAGCTAAGGTGGAAAATGCAGCAGCCATGGGTGCTACTCAGGCCTGAAATGTCAGAAATCCAGGAATTGAATTAGACCTGCTGCCTGCAATGGACTAGTTCTTATTCTTGACACATCATTCAGAAATCATCCTCAATGGGCTCAAAGGACCTAATGGGTACTGGGAATAAAACCTGGGTTACAGTCATGCAGGTGTTACCTGCTGTGTTCTCTCTCAAAGTCCACAAACATATACCTTTAAAGAATTTCTGTGATTGCTATGGGTTTCGTAAGCTTCTCTAGGCCTTACTTCTCTCAATTGAATGGCAAAGAAAATAAAAATGATATATAGCCATATTTTGAACTTGATCCATGACAACAGAAAGAGACAATTCTCAAATAAATTGTATCATTTGAAATGAGAAAAAATACAATGGATTCATCAGAAATTCAATATAACATTAGACTTTACTATGAACAACTTTACATTAAGAAATGTACAGATTTTTACAATCATGTAACTTCTCTAAACTGAGTAAGGCAATAAATGTAAAATCTGAACAGTCCTATCATAAGAAAACTGGAATGAAAATTTAAAATATTGACAATATAAAATTGCTGGTCCAGATGTGTTCACTGATGAAAACCAATGTATTCTATTAGAGTTTCAAAGACACAGCATTCAGTCCTCAAATTCTCCAAAAATATTAAGAAAATAATCCTATCTAATCCTACTAATACACAAAAAAAGAGAACTACTACTAAAAAAGAAAATTACATCAATTTTCTGATGAACTAAAAAAATCCTTAACAAATTATTAACAAACCAAATTCAATAGCTATCACAGACCATTCTCAAGTGTGATTCATCTCAGGGACACAAGAATAGTTCAATACAAAAGTCATTTAATATAATATATATCATTATTAAAAATAAAGATAAAAATCACATGATCATACCAATTGGTCCAGTGAAAGTTTTCAACAAAATATAATATCTCTTCATGATAAGAACAATTTAAGATAATTTTTTCACAATCATCCTCAATTATTGACATAATCAGTAATTTATCTATATCATATGAATTGATTTTAAAGTCATTATTTTACCCTTTAGTTAGAAATCTAAACAGTATTCAAATTTTGTTGTTTATTCAAATTTTATTATATAAATAAGTGACAATTTTGGTTATCAGCTCCTATTACATGTTAATGTACCACATTCTTTTATTTTTGAGGAATTCTATATTTATGTTATTAATATAAAACCATACTCTTCATTATCTATGTATAAAGCTGGAAGAAAATAAAATTTAATCCTTTTATATATTGCATTATGTATAAAATTATATATTCAGAGATATTGTACTATCTGCACAGTAAATAAATTTACTCTGTATTACTTTTAAAGAAATTGTCCAATTGTGGAAATTATAGGTTCCCTGTGTTATAAGGAAATAATTAACCTTTATGAAAATTTCTAGAACACTATATGCTATAAAATAGAGAAATAATTACCATCATTTGATATAGAAAATAATGATTGCTCCCAATTCCCAACCTAATGATAGACACATACCATATAATACATAATTCCTAAAAAATAACTTAAGATAGCTAAAATAACTCAATAAAATCAGTAATTATATGACAAATATATGATATATACATAGTTTGTGTGAAGTAATTCTTGGAGGAAAAGGTCTTAACTGTATCTGTTGATCAGTGTGTACTAATTCTCCAATCACTATCACAAAATAAATAATGTAAATTTTGCCAAAATATTTCAAAAGTCAAAGAAATTAAAAATATACTCGGATTTTTTATTAGCCAAAGGAAGTGATAAAATATGTTTTTCACACAAATAAAGTTATGAAAAATATTAAACAGTATATCTTGGTGGGGCTGGAGCAGTGGCATGAAGTGATAACATGTCTACCTAGATGACATGTCTACCTAGGACAGATCTTGGTTCGATCCCCTGGCATGCCATATGGTCCCCCCAAGCCAGGAGCCATTTCTGAGCATCATTGGGTGTGGTCAACCCCACCCCAAATAGTATATCTTGGAAATTGCATGAAAAATAATACATTGCTAGAAGAGAGTGTTTGGGGAATTATTATTATTAAATATGAGTTTAAAACGGAATAAAAGTGCAAATATGTCTGATTAGGAATTCTTAAACATTAGTTCCTCATATTACTTCAAATGACAGGTCTGACACACTATGTATCTTAGTAGTAGTGAATAAAAAAGAACTAATAACTTAAGTTTTATTTCACTTTCCAAATCAACATCCTCTGCAGAAATATGATTTATTTATTATTTGGTCAAAACAGTGTTATCTTGGTAATTATCAAACTACATGACTAATTGAGTCATATTTTTAGATTTTCAGTTAATTATTAAGTACTCTCTAGGGCTTCAGGTGTGTTTGCTCTTTTAATTACATCTGTCCTTTTTTTTCTACAATAGCCTTTTGTATATTAAACAGACAACAGGGTTGTACTTTGCCAATTAATAGTTTACTAGCAAGGATCATATACAAGAGCAAATAATAAGTACTTTTCTGATATCTGTTTTTGGTAAATAAAATGATTACAAATAATTTACAATATCTATACAATGTGTAGATGAGTGTCCAATGATTATGCAGACATGTAATGTTTATACTATAGCAAAAAACATGTTACATTTGACCTACCCAACTTCCTACTATCGATACCTTTTTGCTTAAATGTGAAACAGAACTCCCAATATATCGGACTTAGTTCCAACTACTGTTGAGTGTGTCTGGTCTGAGTACCTCCTCTTTTCCGACTCCTGGCTTCCATCCTCCTATGGAATAACCCCGAAGCCCCTCTCTCTACTGCCCAATTCAGCTGGCCTGCAATATTATTCCTAGCTTTGCATTACTCCTGCTTCACTCCTGCGTGAACTCAGAACTACATGGGTGCTAGGGATGCTCAACCCAATTTACGTCACTCCAGCAAGAACTCATTTTTTAATTTTTATTTCAAACTATTTACATCATTGATGCAAATATTTGAGAAAAATTGTCTATACGTCACCTTCCCTGATTGATTAAATATGAAACAACCACTTTATTACCTTTCTTTATACCTCAAGATAATTTTTTTGAGTCAAATAAAAGCTTAACATTGAAAAATACCATTTACTTCATGTGTATCTGGTCATTAGATGGCAGATTAATAATTATATTATTTGAACTTAAAGAGAAGAATTATATATTGTATAAAACATCTCATTTAATTTTAATTAGTTCAAAAAAAAAACAAAAGCAGTTGAGACTTTAAAAATGAATTAAATTATCATTTGTTCAATTTCTTCCAACTTACCCAGGAAGTATAGACTTCTAAAATAGATATTCTCAATGCAGTGAAGAAATTATAATCTTCACAACTGTGATGTGTTTGGTGTATGGCCCACATAATGTTAACCTCTGCAAAAGGCATAGTTTGAAAATTAGACATGATCCAAAGAGCAAAGCAATGTCTATTTTATCATTATGTATGCTGCTATATATAGCGAAGAAGGTATGTATTACCGGTCAAATCCAGTCAATAAATTTTTAGTAAAATATGCTGCCTCAAATCACTTTTAAAAGCATAGACATTTAAATCATAAAAAATAATAATATAGCCAATAAATATATAACATATAGATATTAGCAGATGCCTCTAGAAAATTGAAATTATTTTTTTTTTTTACTTTTTGTATTTACTTCTTGGATTTGTACTTCTTGGATTTAGCATGACACTCTTCATTTAATCCGTGTATCCATGGTTTAGCAAAATGTAGAAGCTGATGTAATAATGGATATTATTTGATGATGTGAATATAAGAGTTATATCAAATTGACTCTCATTGATCTAAGTTTTGATAATTTAACTTGCTTTGTGCTGTAACAATATGAAGCAAGTTTGTTTATCTGCAAAGAGTCAGTCTATGGTGATGGATAGAAATGGGGATAATGGAGTCCGAGCGGTCGTGCAGCGGTTGGGCATTTTGCCTTGCACACGGCTGACCTAGGATGGACCTTTTTGATCCTCTGGAGTCTCTTGCCAGGAGAGACTTCTGAGCACATAGCCAGGAGTAACCCCTGAGCGTCACAGGGTCTGTCCCCCCTCCCAAAAAAAAATGAAAAGAAAAATGAAATTGGGGATAATGATGGTGGTATTGGTGTTTAAACATTTAATACCTTATTGAATGTATTATAAATAGCTATCACTTTGTTATAATGATGTTTAAATTATTATTGACAGTATTATAAAAATGAGTGACTGAAATAAAATTTAAAAGAAAAAATACTTTTCAAGTATCCTTCGTAGCACTTTCAGAAATGGTGTGAATTAGCTCTATTACCCCTTTACAAAACAAAACCACAACAAGAAAGAATCCTAATAATGTTAAACAAAATATTTTAATTTTCTTGAAGTATTTTTTAAAGCTATTTCTTTCTAGCCAGAGAGCTAGCACAGTGGTAGGGTATTTGCCTTGCAAGAGGCCAACTGAGTGGTTTGGAATCCTGGCATCTCATATGGTCCCCTGTGCCTGCCAAGAGTGATTTCTAAGCAGAAAGCCTGTAGTGACCCCTGAGCACTGCCGGGTGTAGCCCAAAAACCAAAACCAAATTCAAAATCAAAGCTATTTCTAAAAAAATTATTACTCTTTGTATTCATAAAGAAAAATCCATTAAGTTCATTATGTCTATCAAACATTATGTATAGAGCTGTTATATCTTCCTGTAACAAAAGTATTCAAAAGAATGATAGCTGCTTATATTTTTATGTACAGTAAATAGGCTGGGATCAAACTGGTCAGCTTTACTCAAGTCAAGCACCTTTTTGTGTTTGTGGGGGAGGGGTTGGGGTCACACCCGGCAGCACTCAGGGGTTACACCTAGCTCTATGCTCAGAAATCGCTCTTGGCAGGCTCAGGAGACCATACGGGATGCCAGAATTTGAACCACCATCCTTCTGCATGCCAGGCAAACACCTTACCTCCATGCTATCTCTCCCAGCCCCATCAAGTCAAGCATCTTTTCTATGTTATTACATCTTGGATCAGGATTGGTTATAAAAATTCACCCAAATACACATTAAGATTTTATTAAAAAAATAGGCAATAAATGGAGTTTAACTAGTCCACTATATATAGAATAAAAGAACAATTAATATAGCATAGTATAACATCATAATATAACATTACATGATATCATATCATATAAAATATAATATAACATTACATGATATCATATAAATATATAATATTTAGTAATGTGATATAATATATTAATATGATATTTAAATTTAATATAATATACATTGTGGCTTCTTCCTTATAACAGTGGGTTAAAATCTTCACAGAAGCTACATTTTGGAATATATGATGAGGTTAAAGATCTGTCTCACCAGTTATTTTAAAAGCATTTACTGCCTATCACAGACGTAACGCAAGCCTTCATTCAATAAAGTACAGCTGTATAAATATGGTAAAGTAACTGAATCTCACTTTCTTACTTCTGTCATTCCAGTGTCAGAGAAAACAAGAAACACAGGTGGGGTTTTTTTGGTTTCTTTTTTGTTTGTTTTTGTTTTGGGGTCACACTCACCAGCTATCAGGGGTTACTCTTGGTTCTACGCTCATAAATCGCTCATGCAGGCTTGGGGGACCATATGAGATGCCGGGATTCGAACCACCATCCTACTGCATGCAAGGCAAGCACCCTACCTCCATGCTATCTCTCTGGTCCCAAAAAACACAGTTTTATTCACTTTATATCCAAAGTAATTGATGTAAATTATCTTAAAAAGTATAATAAAATGTATCTTAAAGAAACATCTACCAAAATTTATTCTATAAGCAATATATAAATTTAATACTGCATATAAATAAGCATACTCATCATTTATAACACTTGAAAGAATTGTCTGTTTTAAGAAATAAGATAAATATTAAAGAAAACAAACACATTTTCACAAAGCTTTTCTCTAAAGAATTATTCTTAGCAGTGATGATATTCATATTCCATACTCAAATCACTGTTATATAGATACACTGTGTGATAGGACCTTGGATTTATGTATTGATAGAGACCTATAGAGTTCTCTCATTGACTAATATTGCATACAGATGTAATGGAGAAGCAAATCTTTCATGTGTGTTTATGTATATTTGTATAATACACATATGCATTTAATTAAGAGATAACTAATAACTATCATTCCATGATATAAATGGTATACTAAAGAAAAAGATTATTTTTTACTTTTACTGTACACTCTTTAACCACTTTACATGAAAGTTTTTTTGAATTTGTTTAACTTGAAGTTATACTATCCTTTGTTTTTATTGTTATATATTCTACTCCATAATGGGTTGAGTAGAATCAAATAATGTGCAATTTTGATTCCCTCAATTAAAATAGCACCAATTGGAAAAAAACCTCTCAAATATAAAAGAAAGAAAAATATCAAACCAGACCTTTCATTTGAAACAATTCAGGCAAGAAAAAATGGAATAATGTAAATTTAAACTTTAGAGTGAAAGAAAATTTTAGCCTAGAGTCCACTACCCAGCAGAACTCTAATTAACATATATACATATATATATCTTATATACATAGGACAGAGGGTCAAAATATTCTCAGACAAAAAGGAATTCACAATATTTGCACTAGCCAAACAGATGCTCCATGAGCTACTCAGAGGTCAATTATGCAATCTAACTCCCCAATTGTAGCAACTCTAAACAATGTAATAGCACAGAAATTCTCTGTCAATAAATTCCTTAAATGTTACTGAACTAAACTCTTCTATCAAAAGGCACTGAGTAGAGGACTGGATCAGGAAAGAAAACCAGGATATCTGTGGCTGCAGGAAACAAATTTACAAGTTCAGAATATACACCAACTCAGCTTAAAGGGATGAAAATTTGCCAGAGAATAAACAAAAAATGTCTAGGACAACCATACTTATATCACATCAAAATACATTTAACTTCAACAAGGTACTCAGGGAAAAAGTTGGACACTACATATTGATCAGAGTAATATTGGACCAAGAAGTACTACCACTTATTAACATTAATGCACCAAATGTAGAGCCAGCAAAATACGTAAGGCATTTGCTCACAAACCTAGAGAAATATATGGAAGAAAATTTAATAATAGTGGGAGATTTCAACATGCCATTATTTCCAGATCAACTAAGCAAAACACTATTAAAGATATTAGAGTCCTAAATGAGACAGTAAAATAACTAGGACTAATGGATCTATACAAAGCCTTCTATCTAGCAAAAGCTGAATACTTATTCTTCTCAAGTGCACATGGGACCTTCTACAGGATAGACCATGTTTTAGGATAGAAGACCAACCTACATAAATTCACAAAGATAAGAAATATACCAAACACCCTATCAGACAACAATGCCACAGAAATAAGGACTGATTATAAAAAGATGTGGGGAAAGTCTAATATCTGGAGACTAAATAACATGCTGTTCAACAACAGCTGGATCATAGAAGAAATCAAGGAAGAAATAAAATGATACCTTAAGATGAATGACAATGAAGAAATAATTGTCAAATTCTACAGAACACAGCAAAAGCAGTAATAGGGGGGAAACTCTTTGCAATACAAGCCTATATTAGGAAAGAAGAAAATTATGAAAATCAACAACCTAAAGGGACACATTAAATTTCTTGAAAATCAATAGCAAAAAAAAACAGAACACACTCAGAAGGAAAGAAATAATAAAAACAGAGAAGAGACCAACAACATAGAAATAAAACAATACAAAGAATTAATCAAGAATGGAGCTGGTTATTAGAAAAAATCAACATGGCTGCCAAGACTCATAAGGGAGAATACTCAAATAAATCAAATCAGAAATGACAGAGATGAGATTATAACAGAACCCCAGATAACCAAAGATATCATAAGGTCTATTATGAACAATTGTACTCAGTTAAGCTAGAGAATCTTGAAGAAATGAAAGATTCCTGGAAAAATATCAATATAGCAAAGTGACAAGTTACAAAGTCAATACACAAATGACACTGGCATTTCTTTATACTAATAGTGACTAAAAGGAAGAAGAGATCAAAGTCTATCCCTTTTAAAATAGTGTCTAAAACTATGAAGTACCTAGATATCAGCCTAACAAGAAAGGTGAATATTATGAAAACTTCAAAACACTACAGAAAGAAATTTAAGAGGACCTAAGTAAATGGAAGAATATCCCACATTAATGGATTGGAAAATCAATATCATTAAAATAACCATCTTACCCAAACTATCATATAGATTCAATTCAATCCCTATTCAGATTCAGGCATAATTCTTTAAGGATTAGAACAATAACTTATAAAGTTTGTGTGGAATCATAAAATATCTAGAATAGCTAAATCAATTAAAAAAAAAAAAACAACAAGAAATTGGGAGGATTCTCTTTATCCAACTTGAAGCTCTACTACAAAGCAATAGTGATCAAAACAGCATGGTCTTGGAATAAAGACAGAATTTCAGACCAATGGGTCAGAATAGAATATCTAGTGACTTATCCCCAAGTATACAGTCAACTAATCTTTGACAAACAAGCCAAGAATTTGAAATGGAACTAAAACTATCTCTTGAAACCGAAGGAAAAGTTGAGAAACTAATAAGAAAAGCTATAAGATGTAAAAAGAAATGAGGCCAGAGCAGTGGTGCACATGGTAGGGTGTTTGCCTTGCACATGCTAAACTAAGATGGAACGCGGTTTGATCCACTGGCATCCCTATATGTTCCCCCAAGCCAGGAGCAATTTCTCAGCACATATCCAGGAGTAACCCCTGAGTGTCACCAGGTTTGGCCCAAAAAAACATATAAATATGTATATATAGGAGAGAGTGAAAGAGAGATAATAAGGCAACAATAGTAATGTGGTGGAGGAAACTATCTACCTTGCAAAACAGATAAAACTATAAGAAGTTATTTTTATAAAAAAATAATTAAATTCACATGGAAGAATATTTTATGCAGAAGATGATATTTCAATTTAAAACCAGTCATTAGCAGTAGTAGATAATTTTAGGATTCTAAGAGTATCATAGAAGCCAAAGATCCTTCCAGCTATTCATTGTAAGTTAGGCCAAATGAATTTCCTTTCTAGTTTCATGTTTGCTGTGCTTATGAGAAAAAATGTCCCATTTGCCCCTCTCCTCTCCCTTTTTTCTTTTTCTATTCTTCTTTTAATTATATTATATTATATTATATTATATTATATTATATTATATTATATTATATTATATTATATTATATTATATTATATTATATTATATTATATTATATTATATTATATTATATTATATTATATTATATTATATTATATTATATTATATTATATTATATTATATTATATTATATTATATTATATTATATTATATTATATTATATTATATTATATTATAGTTTATAGTATATTCAAATTTACTTGCATTCTAATTTACTTAAATTCTAGATAGGGACTCATGACTTTTTCATAGAACCATAGATCTTGAATCATTTTGTGCCGTGAGCTAGTTCTTGGGGTCTGGTAGCATTAGAAAACTTCATTGAGTTCCCTGAGGAGAGTGGGTGACATGAATGGTGAAATATGAAGAATATGAGAGACCACACAAAATCTATGTGGGAGAACAACGTTCTAAGTTTAATCTCCAAACAAGGGGTGTGTAAGGGGTATATTGTCAGTCACAGTTATTAAAAAATGCACACATTTTGTTTATTTACAAAATATAACATCTCTTGTTAGCAGTGTACAGTGTTCTTCAAAACAATTCACATGGCTCTAGGTAGTTTGCAGACTAGATATATTAGACTAAATATGTTTCAATTAAGATCCCAGAGTATAAATGGAAGGTAAGTTTTTACATCTCAAAGTAGTTCCTCTATGCCTAGGCCCTAGATGTCATTTTGACACCTACATTAGAATCCTCACTGGATATTTGACACTTCTTTTGGTACTGGGGGAGTGTTTCACCTTCTTTATCTCCTTCATCTCTCAAAGCGTTGATGAGAGCCCCTAGAAGGATTCCGCCCATTTTCGGCATATTAGTCTCTTACCCCAGCTTATTACTTTTCTCTTTTTCAAACAAAACCATGCATCTTGAACTAGCTAGTCCTGCCTCCAGTTAGAGGGGGAAATAAGGGAGACATCAAGACCAAACAGGTGCAAGACTACTAAGTAGTAGGTCAGATACAGAGGGGACCACATATTCTAGCCGCCCTGAGGGTGAGGGAAGAGGAAATGGGAGGGAGGACAAAAATGGAGGTATAGGGAAGACAATCTGGTGATGGGAATCCCCCTTGATTTTATGTAAATATGTACCTAAAATAATATTGTCAACAATATGTAAGCCACGATGATCAAAATAAAAATTATATTAAAAAATAAAAAATAAAAGATCTTGCTAAAAAAAAAAAGAAGAAGCCAAATGTACTTATCAAGTTTCCTTTTCCTTAGGATTCAAAACTAGGTGTTTAAAACAAGTAAGTAACTTCCTACGGTCTTGTGTTTTTTTTTTTTTTTTTTTTTTTGGAAGGGGCGAGAAAAACAATAAACTTATATGGAAGGGATACCAAAATCTATACCTTTTAAAGTTCAATAACCCAATGTTATCCTGGCCAAACCTTTTTGGAGTATAGTTAGCAAGTATTCAAAGTGTCTAGGGGAAGTCTCTAAAGCAAAACAATCCTTTCTGTTATAAACTGCTATGGCATATCAAAGACAAAGAGGAAAGAAATTGTTTTTGATGCTAAATTTTCCAGGTAAAGAGAAATTTAATCCAGGCTATATTTTCCTGTAATACACACAGCAGAAGAGAGAAAGGCCAATTAGATGTTAGTAGCAAAGGAATCATACTGTCAGTACATAAAACGAATTTCAAAATTATTTCTTAAGGATTGACTAGTAATCCACTCAGGGAAGAAGCATCCCAGCAGGCCTAATGGTGAAATATTCCTTGACTGTATTTGAAACAGCAATTCATACTAAGGAGAAATGGCACCTTACTGGGCCTTCTGTCTATTCTCTTTTAGAAATATAGAAATTCCTATTTATGGTGCGATAATTTTGATCTGTCTCATATTCCTATGTCTTCCTACAAATTAAGAATAGAAAAAAAAAATAGATCAGGACAAGAGGCCAAGCTGTCTCAGGATCACTGAGTGGAAAAAAATAAAAACAGATCTAAATTCTAAATACCCATGCCCCATGCCAAAGACAATGACAATAGAATCAAAAGACCCAAATTATAACAAGCTAAACACAAAATGTACCTGTTACACTGGTAGTTCTATGGGTTAGAGTGGAGGTATGTTTTGGATACAGGAAACTGGTGGAGAGAGGTCAACACTGGTGGTGGGAATGGTCCTAATTCACTGTCATTAAATGCCTGAAATATAACTATGAACTACTACGTGCAATTCACAATGGTCTCAATAAAAATATAAACAAATAAGAATGAAATGGCACCCATTATTTAACAGTAGTACAAAGTATTGCAAACCACACTGTCAGTGTCAGAAGAGAGGAAAAGAGAGGGCAAGAAAAAGAGAGAGAGAGAGAGAAAGAGAGAGAGGGAAAGAGAGAGAGAGAGAGAGAGAGAGAGAGAGAGAGAGAGAGAGAATATGTCAGTCCAGAACCAGGCAGGCAGGGGAGAGGACATCAGGAATGGTGAGAGGAAAGAGGGAAACTGGGGACATTGCTGGTAGGAAATGCGCACACTGGTGAGAGTTGTATATTACATGACTGTAACTCAATCATGTACAATTTTTTTTGAAAAAAAAAAAAAGAAAAACTATCATGAACAACCTTGTAACCACAGTGTTTTAATTAAAAATATATATCAAATATTAGATCATAAAATGGGGCCTTGGGTCAGTAATCTGCTAGAAGATCCAGCAGATAACTGGTAATGTACAAACATATATTTTCTTCACTCTATAAAATTGAACTAATCCCAATTTTTCATAACTGATATGCATGCATATATTCCTATAAATATAATGAAGATATTATGGGAATGTCCATAAAGATGTATTTTTGGCTGAGACATTTCCACAAATCCAAATACTGAGAAAATTGGGCCTGTCAGTAGGATTTGACTATCTGTGATGCTGACAAGGCTAGATAAAAAATACTTTTAAATAAGAGTTATGTGTTTTTATTATTATAATAAATCATAATTGCACAATTTGCCAGTCCTTTTTTATCAGTTAATAGATTAAATTACAGTGCACTTAGTTCATAGTTGTCAGCAGCAGCACAGGGTTTGAAACTATTTTACAGTTAGAGAATCCCTTGTGAAATTCACTTTAAATTTCAACATGACTGTAACTACCTAAACGGAAAATAAATACAATGATTACAAATATGCCTCAGGCAAAACGTTGCTCTTTCTTCAAAACATTGCTCCTTTATTCTAAACACGGTTCCATTATTCACACAAACACAACCTTTGTTTCTCTACCATTACACAATCTCACAGTAACTTCAACCCTAAATGCAATTTATAATCTGAGTTCAAAGGTTTCTGCCAGTAGAATTTGTTTCTAATCCTGACTATTACACCTATGATTATCTTTTCTCCTATTTATTTCTATCCCCTATGAAAATTACATTATTTGCTTTTTTTAATTTCCTTTCTTTCAGTAGATATAACTGTTTCCTTGATTGAGATCTCAATGTCTCAAGCCTAGTCAGTAAAAGTATAGAGTAACAATATAGAGTAAGTATAGAGTAATAGTTAAAATTTTTTTTTACTATATCATCTTGAATCTAGTTCAGATATTTTGCACTACATCATTTAGAATCTAGTTCACAGCTTATTTTGTACAACCAGCAAAGTAAGGATACTTTTTGAATTTTTAAATAAATGAGAAAAATACACCTATTTTTCTTGTTCTCAGATTCCTTCGTCTTATTGAACACACACCACATTTTGAAAATAACCTGTTTGTTTTTCATCATATACCCATTTTCTGGGACCACTTCAAAAGATGCTTTATCTATGAAATCAAATAAATCCCTATACACTGTTTTTTTGTATTTCTCCTCAGCCTTTTCAGGTTCTTGATTTTTTAATCTTTTTTTTTCATACACTACTTGAAGATTAATTATATTATATTACAATATTATTTATTATAATATTGTAGATTATAATATTAATTATAGAACATCTGGCCAACATTTGTACCTTTTTATTAATAAAACAATATATAACATTTATTTAAATAATAAATAATACATGCACATTATTTTATTCAAAAGTTCATTAGTAAATTCTGTTTTCCTCTTTATTTTACTTTAACACAGATTATGTCATCATTATATACAGTCCTATCCACTCTACTTTAGAAAATATAATTCCTTTATTCTCAGTGTCACAAATTTGATATTACCTCAAGAAACTTAAAAAAGCAGAACATTTTATTCTTTACCTCCTGTTTCCATTTATAATTAAGCTCATTATGAACGTCACTTTTTCCGTTTAATTTATTTTAATTATTGTGCCAAATCAAAAAGCTTATTTTGAAAATGTCAGCCTTTCACGGATGACATATTTGATCACTATGATATAAAATTACTTCTTTTATTTTGCATACACACACTTTATTACTTTATAGTATTTTTATATATCAACTATAAAAATACAAATTTTTCATGGCTGGGTTTCAGGTATACAAGTTTCAACATTATTTCCTTCACTAATGTCTACTTTCCTCCACCAATACTATGGTGCCCAGCCTCCATTTGTCAGTCATCAGTCTGCTTCTACAAAATATATATAATATATAATATAATGTATATTATACATATATTTTACTGTGTTTAGAGTATTATTGCTGATATACTTTCACACATACCATTATATCTCCACATTATCTCCTCTTCTTGGTTAAAAGCTGTCTCAACCATACAGGTTTTTCCTACCACCTCTATTTCCCCTTACCCTGTACTAACCCCAGAAACCATTAAGGGATAGTTTTCTACTGAAAATCAGTACTCGTGTTCTTAGTTACCTTTTGTTGTTGTTGTTGTTGTTGTTGTTGTTTTGGTTTTTGTTTTGGTTTTTGGGTCACACCCTGCAATGTTCAGGAGTTATTCCTCACTCTGTGTTCAAAAATCGCTCCTGGCAGGCTCTGGGAACCATATGGGATGCTGGGATTTGAACCACTGTTCGTCATGGAATGGCTGTGAGCAATGCAAATACCCTACAGATGTGCTGTATATCTCAGGCCCAATTTTTTTTGTCTTTAAGTACTCGTTATTCCATCATTTCTCTCTCTCTGACTGTCACTCAGCATGACACTCTCCAAGGTCCCTCCATATAGCACTGAATCACATGACTTTCTCTTTTATTATAACTAAGTAGTAGTCTATTATATAAATGTATCATCATTCCTCAATTCAGTCATCGACTCTTGGACATGTGTGTTATTTCTGGATTTGGGTTCTCGTGGATACCACTGCGAGGTGAAAATATGTTTCTCCAATTCGTTTTTGGTTCCTGAGGTATGTTACAAAACATGGACATGCCAAATCAAAAGGGGGCTGAATTCCAGGTTTATTTAGATATTTTCATATTTTTTCAAAAAAGGCTGGACTAGTGGACATTCCCATCAGAAATAAAGAAGAGATCCTTTCTTCCTGCACCAACATCAGCACCAGTTGTTCTTGTTCTTTGTGATTTGTTCTAGTCTCTGTGGTGTGAGATGATACCTCATTATTGTTTTGATTTGTATCTTGTTATAGATTAGTGATGCAAAGCACTTTTCACGTGCCTAATAGTTGTGTTTCTTTGTTGAGGAAGAAGACTGTTCAACTCTTCCTCCACTTTTTGATAGCCTAGGATAATTTTCTTCTTTATACATTTCAAGCAATACCTTAGATACTTTATATCAACCCCTTATCAGATGATTGATTGGTAAATAAATTATCCCAATCCATGTATTGTCTCTGTATCCTAGTCTTAGTTACCTTTGAGGTGCAGAATTTTATGAAATTAATGTAGTCCTATCTGTTTATACTTGTTTCATTAGTTTGATCAGTGGTGTTTCATCCTTGAATATTCATTTAGCTCCAATGTCATGGAGAGATCTACAAAGTTTTTTATATGCACTTTATGGATGTGGGCCTTATATCCGTGTCTTCAGTCCATTTTAATATTAAGCATGGCATTAAAAAGACATCTGAAGTAATTTTTTTCTTTTAGTTTATAGTTTTAGTTTAAACACCCCATGTTGTCTTCTGGATTTCAATTCATTTTAATTGCAGAATCACATGAATACTTAAGCAATAATTTGAGAAATACCTGATCACAGAGCTAGAGGAGCTCCAGAGCAAAGCTGGGAGATGCCCTTAACACCCAAATAATAATAATTTGATAGTAATAATGGTAATAATATTAATAAAGCCAATAGGAAATATGGACAGAAAAATCTCATCAGGATGGACACATGCAAGATTCTATCTTCAGTACTACTGGATTCTCTGCACATGTCTGAGACTAACTCCCTAGCATAGAGTCAAAGTTTAGCACATGGGCACTCACAGGAAAAATTCAAACTGAAAAAAATATATACTATATTTGAAGCATACAGTTTATAAAAATAATGTGAGATATTTCCTACTAAAGAATATATTCTTCTAATTTTTGAATTTACAGTAGACTTTATCACATGTTGTTGTTGTTGTTTTGGGGCCACACCCGTTTGATGCTCAGGGGTCACTCCTGGCTAAGCGCTCAGAAATTGTCCCTGGTTGGGGGGACCATGTGGGATGCTGGGGGATTGAACCACGGTCCTTCCTTGGCTAGTGTTTGCAAGGCAAACACCTTACTTCTAGCGCCACCTCACTGGCCCCACTTTATCACATGTTATATTGATGCTACTGTATTCCTGAAGTTAGAGCAGCAAATTAATGACTCTAAATATATGCTGATTTTTATTTCTTAACTAATTGTAGAAAATCAAAGTGAATACATTATCACATGCTTTAATTTAAATCAAATAAACCATAATAGTTACTTTACCTGAATATATATTGTATCTGAAAATTTTGAAGTTGATGTAATTTAATAAAATTGTACATAGTTTCTCATAATGTCATCTCAGAATCAGAAAAAGGGAAATAGCTATAAAAACTTTCTAAAAATGCTTATATATTCTAATGAAAAACAAATAAATGTGAATAGTAAGTCTGTGAACGTGCTTCTGCTGTAAGTAACCCAAACAAACATAAGAAATAAAAAAAATTAATTGTGGCTTGCACCCCAGCCCCAATGTATTTAGATACATTGATTGTAAATTTTTTTGTTGTTGTTGTTTTTTGGGTCATACCCAGCAGCATCAGAGGCTATTCCTGGCTCTATGCTCAGGAATTGTCGAGGGCGGAATCGGGAGACCAAATGGGATGCTGGGATTCGAAACACCATCCTTCTGCATGCAAGGCAAAAGCTCTACTGTTGTGCTATCTCTCTGGCCCTGAACTTAACTTAAGTGTAAAATACAAAGAACTATATTTTTTTGAAGATAGAATGCATATTTGGATTTTATATACTTAAATATATGTTTTAATATCAAGTTGTTAGAAATATTTCATAATGGCACAGTGTTTTTGTTTGGGTGGTTGTTTGGTTGGTTGGTTTTGGTTTTGTTTTTGTTTTTTTTTTTTTTTTTTTATTTTTGGGCCACACCCGGTAATGCTAAGGGGTTACTCCTGGCTATGTGCTCAGAAGTTGCTCCTGGCTTGGGGGACCATATGGGACACCGGGGGATCGAACCGCAGTCCGTCCAAGGCTAGCGCAGGCAAGGCAGGCACCTTACCTTTAGTGCCACTGCCCGGCCCTGGTTGGTTGGTTTTTGAATCACACCCAGTGGCCCTTGGGGGCTATTCCTGTTTTTGTGCTTAGAAAATTCTCCAGGCTCAAGCTCTCACTGTTTGCAGATGGCATGAGATACTGTACTTAGAAAACACTAAAGACTCTACCAAAAAGCTTCTAGAAACAATAGTTTTATACAGAAAGATGACAGGCTACAAAATTAGCACACAAAAGTTAATGGCCTTTTTACACACCAATAATGATAGGGAAGAAAAGGACATTAAGAAAACAATCCCATTCACATTAGTGCCACACAAATTCAAATATCTTAGAGTCAACTTTCCCAAAGATGTGAAGGATCTACACAAAGAAAACTATAAAAAACTGCTCCAAGAAATAAGAGAGGAAATGCGGAAATGGAAACACAGACCCTGCTCATGATTTGACAGCATGAACATCATTAAAACGGCAATAGTCCACAAAGCATTGTACAAATTTAATGTGATCCTTCTAAAGATACCCATGAAATTCTTCAAAGAAGTGGATCAAACACTTTGAAATTCATTTGGAACAATATACTTCCTCCAATAGCTGAAGCAATCCTTGGAAAATGAATATAGAAGGCATTACTTTCCCCAAATTTAATCTGTATTACAAAGCAATAGTTATCAAAACAGCATGGTATTGGAACAAAGATAGTCCCTCAGATCAGTGGAATGACCTTAAGTATTCAAAGAATGTTCCCCAAACATACCATAACCTAATTTTTGATAAAGGAACAAGAAATCCTAAATAGAGCAAGAAAAGCCACTTTAACAAGTGGTGTTGACAAAACTGGTTAGCCACTTACTAAAAAGCAAACACAGACCCCCAGCTAACACCATGTACAAAGGTCAAATCCAAATGGATTAAACATCTTGATATCATATCTGAAACCATAAGGTATATAGAACAACATGTAGGTAAAACACTCCATGACATTGAGACTAAAAGCATCTTTAAGGAGGAAACAGCACTCTCCAAACAAGTGGAAGCAGAGATAAACAGATGGGAATATATTAAGCTGAGAAGCTTCTGCACCTCAAAAGAAATAGTGCCCAGGATACAAGAGCCACGCATTGATTGGGAGAAACTATTCATGCAATACCCTTCAAATAAGGGGCTAATATCCAAAATATACAAGTCACTGACAGAACTTTACAAGAAAAATAAAACTTCTAACTCCATCAACAAATGGGGAAAAGAAATGAACAGACACTTTGACAAAGAAGAAATAAAAATGGCTAAAAGATATATGAAAAAAAAATGCTCCACATCACTATCCATCAGGGAGATACAAATCAAAACAACTGTGAGGTATCATCTCACGCCACAGAGATTGGCACACATAAGGAAGAATGAGAAGAAGCAGTACTGGTGGGATGTGGTGAGAAAGGAACTCTTATTCATTGCTGATGGGAATGCCATCTAGTCCAACTTTTATAGAAAGCGATATGGAAATTCTTTCAAAAACTGGAAATTGAGCTCCCATACGATTCATTTATACCACTCCTAGGGATGTACCCTAGGAACACAAAATACAATACAAAAATCCCTTCCTCACACCTTTATTCATTGCAGCGTTATTTACAATAGTCAGATTCTGGAAACAACCATGATGCCCTTCAACAGATGAATGGCTAAAGAAACAGTGGTACATATACACAATGGAATATTATGCAGCCTTCAGGAAAGATGAAGTCATGAAATATTCCTATGCATGGATGTACATGGAATCTGTCATGCTGAGTTAAATAAGTCAGAGGGAGAAAGATGCAGATAGTCTCACTCATCTATGGGTTTTAAGAAAAATGAATAGGGCCAGAGAGATAGCATTGAAGCAGTGCATTTGCCTTGCATGCATAAGGACAGTGATTCAATTCCAGGCATTCATTATGGTCCCCCGAGCCTGCCCAGAGCGATTTCTGAACGTAGAGCCAGGAGTAACCTCTGAGCGCTGCAGGGTGTGACCCCGCCCCCCCCAAAAAAAAAAAAAAAAAAAAACAGAAAAAAGGGCAAAGAGAAAAGGCAAAAAAAAAAAAAAAGACATTTTTGCAATAATTCTCAGAGACAAAAGAGTCAAGGGATGGAAGGTTCAGCTCACAATATGATCTCACCACAAAAGTGATGAGTGCAGTTAAAGAAATAACTATAGTGAGAACTATCATAACAATGTGAATGAATGAGGGAAGTAAGAAGCCTGTTTAGAGTATAGGTGGGGGTGCGGGTGGGGAGGATGGAGATTTGCGATATTGATGGTGGGAATGTTGCACTGGTGAAGGGGGGTCTTTTCTACATGACTGAAACCCAACTACAATCATATTTGTAATCAAAGTGTTTAAATACATATATTAATAAAAAAAAGAAAAATATTCAAAAAAAAGAGTATTTTTTGGAAAAAAAAAAAAAGAAGAAATCATTCCTGTCAGGATTGGGACAACAATCTGGAGTGCCAAAATTAGAATTTAAGTTTGCCATATGCAAGGCAAATGCACTATCCACTCTGCCACTGTTCCAGCAACAGTAATTGTTATTTTTCAAACTTTGAGTGAATGTAATAACAATAGACAGGTTGATGGCTAAAGGTCACAAAAATGTGACACAGTTTAAGGTTCATAACAAATATTTCTGAGAACATATGCATGCTCTTGAGTCCACAGCAACTTGCTTCATCAATGAGCTTTGTGGTAGAATATTGAATTTGAGCTGCCCATATCTAGTTGATGATAATGAAATAACTTAGTAGAGGTCAAGACAATGATTTTAATACATTTCCTTCCAGTAATTCTCTCTTTTGTAGTATCAATTAGTGTAAAACCTTGTCTAGTGACAAGAAGAAAACCATTTTCTTAGTGTTGCCAAGTTGAACAATTTGATTTTCTACAATGATGTCACATTTGATGTTGTCTACCATGTGAAACAGATTAACTGTGACTAAATTAGCATTCTTCTGTAAGGCCAGCTGATATGCACATGTAAAACATGAAACACATTCATACTCTGAGATGCATTTAAACAATTCTTAGACACCATGCTGCAAATAATTTAAACCTCATAAAGATTTACCTTATAAAATAAATATTGCTTTTAGTTGTTTCTTTAAAAAACCAACATGACAACCTAATCAATTTCTCTTCATTTTCATCCTTGAAAACTTTGGAGGAAACATGATTTAGTGGTTTTTTTTTTTTCAGTCAGATAATACTTCATTTGTTCTTTTTTTTTTTTTTTGGTTAAGAGTTCTTATGTTCATATGTTCTCGGCTGTCTTTCGAGAAGATTGATGTCTAGTGTCACTATTAGGAAGTGCAAACTGTTTAACCTTACAGAAATCAATGTTCTCATCCTCTTGCTCCACAGGATATCACATACTCTGGCAGCCAAAATTTAGAAGGGAAGTTCTTTAAAGTCAATACTGTAATGCCAATGAAGCCTTTGCCATAATGCTTTAAACATTTAGTGGTTAGAAACGAAACAAAATGGTGGCTCTTAGGAAAGACATGGATATGTGGGCTGAAAGGTACTAATGGAGTTTATCTAACCTATTGCTGTAAATTATTCAAAATTGCCTCTATCATTAAACTTTTCACCAAAATATCACCATCATGATAGCCTGGGCAAATCTGGATCTGTTTAACTAATACCTTGACCTTCCTTTTCCAGACATCAGAGCTTAGTGATCAATTGGGTTAATAATAACAATTGTCAGTGTGCTTTTCAGAAGTAGTTTTCACAGTATAACATGTTCCAGCTATGCCTTCGCTCCTATGGAGAGTAGAGCAATAGGAGGGAACTCTTTGCAATGTAAGTTAAATGAAAATAATTTATTTAACATGACATGAAACAGGTGTTTAAGAAGCAATGAACTCTGGAATAGAAAAATGATATTATATAATAAAGATGTTCAGTAGCTGTGATATTGGAAAATATACTTAAAATCTGCAGTATTATCATTTCTAACAGTGACAAACATTGTTTTTCATGAGCAACAATTTGGTTATTGTCGCAATATTAAGCAGGAAAATCATACAGGCATAAATGAGTTTGACTCTGTAACAAATAAGTTATTGACTAACTAGTTTACTTTATAAAAGTAATGAAAACATGTAAATTCAATAAACAATCTGGGGGTGTTGTCTTTTAGATATGTCTTATTGTCACCATTCTTTATAAGTAGCACCAAAAGTTTTGAAGCATTCAATTATATATTTAAGTAAAACCATTTTAAACCTGAAAATTCAAACTGATTTTGGTAGCAATGAATTTTTAGTTATTCTTTTTTTACTTTACTGTTTTATTCTTTTTTCCTGGTCACTATAAAATCTTTATGAAACAAAAACGTTCTACCAGAAATTTTTGGGATAGAGGTTCATACCTAGTGTTGCTCAGGGGCCATCCATGCCCCTATAATCAGAACTATTCTGAGCTCTCTCTGTATTCATGGTCATACATGTGGTGCATTGATTTTAACAATTGCCATTTTATGCAGGGAAGATAAAGACAGTCTTTGTTTTTAATTAATCATTAGAAAATAGCAAGCCCAGTATCATGTTAGCTGTTTAAATATTTTCTATAATGAAGACCAGGGAAGAAATATATTTTCAAAACCTAAAAGGTTGAAATTGCCTGAGTGCAATAATAGTAATTTTGCAGAAATAGAACTGAATTATATAAATAATGTGATTAAATATATATACAATATAAAACATAGAGCCCCAGAGATAATCGAGTGAGTAAAATGCTTGCCTTGAACACGGTCAACATAGTTAAATTTCTAGCACCAGATATGTGCCCTCTCTCTGTGTGATCCCTGAACACAGGACCAGGAACAAGCACTGAGCAGAGCAAGGAAAGAAAGGAGAGAGGGAGGAGGAGAGACAGAGAGAGAGTGAGAGAGAGGGGGGAGAGATAGTATAGCCAATGAAAAACAATGTATGCTAATATTATGTGTTTTACTTTAAAAACAAATTCTCAAATGGAAACTGCGATTAATCCAGCTCATGTACACAATTTCACTTTTACTATTATGTACAGAGTATTTTTTGAATTAAATGCAATTGTCTTATGTGCATTTTAGTAACTATTCCAATGTTCAAATATAAACAAGTTAATACTGTTCTACTTAAAAAAAGGAATTCAAATTACTCTGTTTAAATAAAAAGGACCACTTAACAGTTCATCACATTCTAATAGCCTCACTTTTTTTTTCAAATTGTATGAGAAAATGCTTTTCTAAGACACACTTAAATAATTTTCTGCTCAACACATTCCAATTTAATTTTTATATTGGTAAGCTTAACTATCAATAAAAAAAACCCCAGTGCAGTATTGAGAGAAAGTTCAAAGAATTGGAGCACAGACGTAAACTCTGAGTTCTATTTCAGGTACAATATATTTTGCTGAATAAATAGCACTGCTTGACCTATGCAATACTGGGCAAGTATCTAATTCAAGAAGACATTTAAAAAAAATGCTACTGTTTACTGAAAATGTAGGTATTCTGAAAATGTTAGAAAATATTTAATATTTTTAAAGAAATAAAACTTCTTTCTCTGAATTTATTGTGAATAATTTCATAAGAGTATTAGTAGTCTAGTTGATTTATTTACACAGTACAAAAATTTGCATTAAACTTCATGGTATTTAATATTTATCAACATATAATCCTGTTGGCATATTTTAATTTAGCAATAACTGAATATTTAGATAAATTTTGATAAAATATAATCAATATATATATTTTCTTTGGTTTGTCTAGAGATCTGTTGCTAATAAATTCATTTTACTTTAGTAAAGCAGCCTATTAGAACACAGTCTTACAGTTTAAAATACATATAGATATCAAAACATGAAACATTCATAATAAAACTAAATGACTATATTTTGCAATCCTTAAATGTAAGTACAAACCAAAATTAGAATTAAAGTAAGGAAAATCCAATGCTATCTAAATATGCTGTTTAGGCTTTTCTTCAGACACATGTTTTCTATTAAATATATTATTCCACTTTCTGGTCTCTGTCTAGTTGCTTGCTCATGTCCATTATGGAGAAACAAGTGTTCTCTCTTAAATATATTTTCTCTCTTCTCTCTCCTCGTATCTTTCTAATGAAATTTTATTCAATAAAAATTACCTTGATTCAAGTGGCTTGTTACAATTTCAATACATAAAAACTGGATATATTTCATTATATAAGAAATAAATCAGAGGAGGAAATTAGTCAAAATTCTATCTCATTTAAAATTATGTCCAAAAACCAAAAAAAAATTATGTCCAAAAATATCAAGTATCTAGAGATCAATTTAATAAAAGAGGTGAGAGTTTCATATAATGTAAACCTCAAGGCACTAAAGAAAAATTGAAGAAGAACCAAGGAGATGGAAAAACTCCTCACTCTTGAGGATTGAAAGAATCATTATTGCCCTATTTAAACTACAATATAGGATCAGTGTAATCATTTTCTAAATTCAGAGAGCCTTCTTCAAGTACTTCGAAAAGTCAGTTATAAAGCTTGTGTAGAACCGTAAGGCTAGAGACAGCCACAATCATATTAAAAATCAGAAACAGAATTTGAAGCTCTTCTACAGTCATAGTGACCGAAAGCAGGGTGGTAATGGAACAAAGCCAGATATTACTAGTATTAATTAATATTATGATTAAGTAATTAATTAATATTTATTAATAGATCAAATAGAATATACAGGGTCAAAGCTCTATATATGTGGTTATTTATTTTTTGACAAAGAAGATGAGTACATAAAATAGAAAAATAACAGATTCCTCAATAAAAAGTTTTGGGGGAAGTGGATGACAACATTTAAGAAATAAAAGCCCGACCTGATCCTCAAACATCAACTCAAAATGTATCAGAGTCCTTGAGATCAGACCTGATTCCATAAAGTCATTGAAGAAAATAAAGCCAGAATGTTCTAAGACCTGAACTCAAAGGAATAGTCAATGTTATGATGCCATTGGCTATGGCTACAAAAGCAAAACTGAAAATAAAGTTTCTACATAAAAAAGAAACATAGGGTAAAATTAGAATACAGCTAACTGAGTGATAGTAAATATTTGCACTTAACACATCAAGTGGCTGATTTGCAATATATGAAAAGCAGTAAAAAAGTTATAAAAGAACTAAAACAAAACCTAAAAAAATATGGGAGAGGATATAAACAGACATTTCTCTGAGGAGAACCAATACATAGCCAACTGGCTCATGAAAAAGCACACCTTATCACGTATTACTAGGAAAACCTAAATCATGCACAATGAAATATCACAAAGTAGTGAGAATGGTACATATCAAAAACAATGGAGCAATCCAGGATGGCATAGATGTGGTGAAAAAGGAACTCTCTTTTACTGCTGAGGGAAATGCCCGCCATTTTGGTCTAACCCTTAAAAAAAAAAAAGCACACATGGAAGGTTTTTAGTAAACTCAAATTAGAAAAATTAGAACTGCCATATGACTCAGCCATCCCAAAACTGTGTATCTACTCCCAGGACAGAATGATATGTGTTCAAAAAGACAGAAGCACACCATCACTCACAGTTGCATTCAGTACAATAGTTATGATTTTGAATCAACCGAGGTGTTCAATGACAGACAGATAAGTAAGTAGAACCTGAAGATGTTATATACTCTGCAAAATGAATGAAACTGAAAGATCCCATGTTAAAGAAAGTAAGCCAGAAGGATTAGCAAAGTATATCATATAGACACACACACACACACACACACACACACACACACACACACACACACACATATATATAGTATTTAGAATAACAGATAAAGGAATACAATGATTAAAAAGTGGTGTAACTTGATCACTCTTAATACATTGCAGGGAGAATGAGGAAAGGAACAGAGTGGAGAAGGAAGATAGATGTGAGAAATAACAGAGAATAGGTGTTAAAGAGATGCATATCTCTATCTATCTATCTATCTATCTATCTATCTATCTATCTATCTATCTATCTATCTATCTATCATCTAAAATCAGTGGAGTTCAGGAGATACATACCTAAATATTCAAATCAAAAATCACCAACAATATGGAAATTAGGAAATACAAACCTTAAGTACAGAACTTAAAAAGGTGCATGTCAAGACACAGGTGTGAGGCAGAAGGGTAGCAGGGATCTTTGTAATACTAGTAGAGGAAGTTGACACCAATGGTTGGTATTAGTGCTGGATGGAACATTGTATGTCTAAAACTTTATGGATAACTTTGAAAATTATATTGCTTACTAAACTAATTATTTTAATTACTTTTCTAACTATAAATATATATACCTCTTAAATATAATATTATTTTAATAAAACAGTAAGCTAAATACTTTAGAAATATTATCAACTGTCTTAATTTACTATAAGAAAATATAAAATGAGTAGATAGAAATAAGTTTGTTTTGATTTTGAATAAAAGATGCTTACATAGGATAGGAAAAATTCTAAACAGAATTTTAAGATCAAATGTTCAACAAATTAAAAAAGTAAAAATTAAAGACTTTCAGAAAACAAATAAAAGGCAGAAAGATTTAAATGTGACTAAAACATCTATAAATCATGAAGTACTCCTGTGGACAACAGCCTGTGTGTTTTCTGTAATCAGAACTTCAATCTTAAAGACCAGTTTTATTTTATTTTTCTTTTGGGGGGGTCACACCCGCAGCCCTCAGGGGTCCTATGGTCAGAAATCGCTCCTGGCAGGCTGGCAGAAGGATCATATGAGATACCGGGATTCGAACCATTGTCCTTCTGCATGCAAGGCAAATGCCTTACCTCAATGCCATCTCTCAGGTCCCATACCAGTTTTTTATTCAAATTTTTTATTTGAAGAGTGGAAAAATCTCCCACAAAGCAATAGCTGTTCTGATTCTGCAGTTGTTATACAAAATTTTATCAGTACTGGATATGAAAATAATTCTAATATTATTGTCATAGATGTTTCATTACCTCATAAATAGAAGGTTTATTTTCTCTTTACAAAACTAATTTGTGATTATCACAATATATCGGAAAAGTAGAAAATTAAGTGAGAAGAAAGTTAAAATTTATTAATTCAAACTTTCTTCATCTAGAGAGGATTTTGCTATTAAAATCCTACTGTTAATCTTTTGGGTCCTCTGTGCATTAGTTTAGCTTAAGACTGTATGTAAAATGATAATTACACTTCTTTTTATTTTGCTTTTTTTGGGCCACATCCAATGATATTCAGGGGTTACTCCTGGCTATGGGCTCAGAAATCGCTCTTGGGTTGGGAGGCCATATGAGAAGCCAGGGGATCAAACCAAACCACTGTTCATTCTAGGTTAGCGTGTGCAAGTCCTATCTAGGGCATGCGAGGCAAACGCCCTACCGCTTGCACCACTGCTATAGCCCCTAATGACACATATTTTTATAATTCTCAAACATTTTAACAGTCCATACTGTTTCTTTCTCAGTGTATATTTACTTTAATTATACAAAGCTTTGATTCATTGATGTATATGCACATTTAAGGCTCACAAAGTTTTAAATATTTATCAAAATGATATATATGTCCTGTTGTGTTTATAAAGAAAATCATATTCACCCATATTTCCTCACTTCTCATTTATACTACATAAAGACAACCACCTTCAAGTCTCTTGTAATAATATTATTTATTTGTTTGGTTGGTTGGTTGGTTTATTTTTTTTTTTTTGTCTTTTTTTGGGTCACACCCAGCAGCCCTCAGAGGTTACTCCAGGCTCTATGCTCAGAAATATTTCCTGGCAGGCTTGGGGGACCATATAGGATGCTGGGATTCAAACCACTGTCCTTCTGCATGCAAGGAAAATCGCCCTACCTCCATGCTATCTCTCCAGCACCTATATTGTTATTTTTAATTATTTTAAAATGCTAACCTTGTAGCAACTGTAGATGTATTGTTTTTGCTTACATTTAAACAAAGACATATATAATCATATACTCAATTTTATCTGCCCAAAATTTTTGTATCATTATTTTGATAACACTTGACATGTACACTGTTGATGATAAAAATGTGCACCTACAAGTTATACAAAAATTATAAAGTTTGTTTCCTCACATATCTAATCAATTTTACCTCCTGCTCTGTTGTTGAAAGTTTATCATATTTAGATATTCAGATATTTTAATCATTCTGTGAGAATATTATCTATTTTAGTGTAGTTTATGATACTTTGTTTTGTCAACCTCTTGATAAAACATAGATTGAAAGTAATTATTCTCAGATCAACTTCATATGCATGGTTTTGGCATTGCCCTTCATCTATTTTGACTTTTCTTTCATCTAGTTTCCATTGGATTTCCTGTTTTTTTAATGCCATTATTTATATTTTTTCTTTCCTCTTCATATATCTATTATTTATTCAATAAAAGTTAAAGCTAGAAATAATGATCATAGCTTAACAAGATTTTATTCTGCACACATTGATTAATAATTTAAACAGGTATATGATTTCAAGTTGGAAATGGATTTCCTACTTGATTATGAACATATTAATTCATTGTTTCGAGGATCAAGTTTGTTAGTGACAAAGTTTTTAAACATGTTAATTCCATTTTTTTAGATATTAGATTTTTTCAACATTTCAAAAATTATAAATATCTTGTTCTGTGTTTTGAGTTTTTTTTTAAATAGATGTGTGGTTAGTTTTAAATTTGCTCTGTTGAAGCTAGAAAATTATTCCTTACAGTTCAAAATATTTTTTCTTTGCTAAAATATTTTGACTACTTTGTCCTTGTTTTTTGGTTTTGTTTTTTTGAGGGACTACACCAGGTCATACTCTGGAGTTATTCCAGGCTATGTGCTCAGAAATTGCTCCTGGCTAGGGACACCATATGGTTTGACGGGGAACGAACCAGATCAATCCTGGATCGGCTGCATGCAAGGCAAACACCCTACTGTTATGCTATTGCTCTGCCCTGTTCATTTTTGTGTTTATAAAAATAAAATAGAGTAACAAACATAATTTAAAACCTTATAAGCAAACAGAAATTGCAGGGCCAGAGAGGTAGTTGAATGGGCAAATACTAATCACGTGTTTGACATGTGGGAGGACCAGGATTAAGTCCCAGCATTATATAATCCACTTGTATCAATGTAGACATAAAGCTGGGAACTTCCTTGAGAGCTATGAGCAGACCAAATCACTGCTGGATATGTCCCGCAAAAAAAAAATTAATGAAATAACCTAATAAATGCAAAGAAAGCCAATGTCAGATGTCTCTCATAAATTTTAATTATCAATTCTTCATTCAAATATGAGCAAATAAATATAAAGTATAAATTATATATTTAAAAATGTGCTCATCTGATATGTTGTACTCAGTCTAAAGATAATGAATAAACCCATGTCTGTTAATATATCTAAAGAGGTTTATTGTTAATGCATCTTTAAGTCGTGATGTAATGGCAATTGGGCTAGGACACAACCCCCTGTAATGGATAATTACACAAACATAAAAGAAGCCTGGGTCAGCCTGAGTCAGGATTCTACCAATTCTCTCTTTGTCTCTTTCCTCTCTCTCTTTCTCCCTCCCTCTCTCTCATTACATGTTGATTCACTACATGTTAGCTAAAAGAAAGGCATGCATGTTTAGAAATGTAAAAGCATTTGACAAGATCTAATGCTTATTAATTATACAAATGTTCAGCAAATTTGAAACAAAGCATAGTTACTCAACTATATGACATATAAAAAAGAAAAAAAGAAAAAAATAAACCCACCAACCTGATAAGGGAAAATAACATGAGACTTTTAGCAACAACAACAGAAGTAGTGTCCTCCCTTAGAACTTTTTTCAATATTAAAATTTGTAGAAATAGCTAATGCAAAAATAGGGAATAATAGATTCAGATTGAGAAGAAACAAGAAAATGCTTCACTTATAAATAATGCATTGCTCGACTATATGGTGAAGCAAATTACCATAGAATTATTCAGAAGTAGAAGCAATAAAACATAGGTATTTGCTTATCAGAACAAATTTGTCAGGGCCGAAGTGGTGGCACAGCAGTAGAGCATTTGCCTTGCATGTGGCTGACCCAGGACGGATCTGGGTTCAATACTACTGCATCTCATATGGTCCACCAAGTCAGGAGTTATTTCTGAGCACATAGCCAGGAGTAACCACAGAGGATCATTGGGTGTGTCCCACAAACCAAATAAGTAAATAAATAAAGAAATAAATTTGTCTTCTCTCACTGACCTTCAACGAAGCTCTACTTGATATACTGGTATTCTGCTTATTAGCTATTAACAGAACATTGGCATTACCTTCTCTATTTCAATGGATGAGGCCCAATAAAACCCCAGTCCAAAAAAACATCCTGCCCTTCATTCAACAGCTACAAATATCTGTCACCATTCAAAAAAAAAAAAAAAAAAGAATAAATATCTACAGAGCTTTTTGTCTTGTCCCCCAAAAATGAGCATTGACAGAATCATTCTCAAAAAAGCACTGAGAGCATATAAAAATATTGTAATGTCAAACTGGGAAGCATTGATTCATAATCTGCAGGGGTATTTTTAGCTGTAATGACAGTTTGCATGAAGCTTGGGAGTGGTATGACTTGTCTTCATAAGAAAGGAATGGCCTAGACTGGGAATATTATTGGCAAATATCACAGCTTATAAATGCACATGGGATGTCTGTCTAATAAAGCACAAGCACAATATTTTTTCTGCATTTTATGATAGGAATCAGTTATTATAATCAGAGTTTTCTTATGCTTGTTCACAATTTATCTGACTTGTACAGACCATATGGTAGTGTATATATTATCTTTGATTTTATAACTTTAATGGTCCAAAATATTTTCACATATATAACTTCCTTTGTTTTTTTAATAATGTTCTTTATGTTAAAGGAAACTCAAAATCAGAAAGGATTAGTGAATTGTCTAAACCTATACATTATCCACTAATAATAGAGCTGATTTTGAACCTTACATTTCTACTAATTTGCATCCAACCCAAAGGCTGCCTTTATTATAATGACCTTTCTTTTAATTAGTTTGACCTAACTTTGGAATTCATGAACCAGCTTGGATTATGAAGTCAGCTTCAGTTAGATGTCAGATGATATGATGCAGAATCACCTTGCCCCCACCCCACTGGTAGAATAAAAAAAGCAGTAATTTCAATCTAATAGTTTCCCTAAAATGTATTTGTCAATTTGAAATATGCTCATATTTAAAAGCCTAACTTTAAGACCAGGCAGACATATGTATTCTCTCTGTCTTTGTCTCTCTCTGTCTCTCTGTCTCTCTCTGTCTCTGTCTCTCTCTCTCTCTCTCATGACATACCTAGGCCTTTGATAGGTGACTACTGTCATCATCCACTTAATTGACTTCATTAGAAACCAACTCAAATAAAACTACTCAGAATGCATTGATTCTCTTCTACTTAGCTTTTGTTTTGCAAGGAGCAAATATCAAAAAATTAGTTTGAATGTATCATGTATAGAAAGAGTAGAAGCTCAGCAGTGAGAAAGGTATATGTTAGTAGAGGCTGCATTTTCAGAGGACAGCAGCCCCTTGCAAGGCCCCTTGCTAGCAGGAGGAAAAAGTGGTGTGGTCAAAATGCTCTCATTTCCTGTTCTATCCCCAGGGAGGCAGAGTTAGCATCCAAGGTCCTGGAATGAACTTTTCTGAATCTTAAAATAATACTTTTTTCAACTTTTAAAGGATAAATAAAAATGTAGGTTTGATCTACTTTGGAAAAATTATTAGTTATTAAAAATTTTAAATTTCAACGTCAAAGCCATATATTCCATATTTTATATATAAAGCTTTTTTCACAGCTAGATGGTTATTTTTTAAGTACTTGTATGTTAATTCTGTTCAAACCTTGAGATTAAATAAAGTAAACAGATATACTTATAGGTCAAAGAATTAGTGTACAAAGTAAATTAATATAACAGAATGGTATTGGAATAAAGACAGATCCTCATATCAGTGGAATAGACTTGAGTATTCAGAGAATGTTTTCCAGGCATTCAATGAACTAATCTTTTATAAAGGGGCAAGAAATCCAGAATGGAGCAAGGAAAGCCTCATCAACAAGTAGTGTGGCACAACTAGTTAGCCACTTGCAAAAAAGCAAACTCAGACCCCCCATCAAATGCCATGCACAAAGATCAAATCCAAATGGATTAAAGACTTTGATATATGACCTGAAACCATAAGGTATATAGAGCAACATGTAGGTAAAACACTATATGACATTAAGACTAAAGGCATCTTCAAGGAGGAAACAGCATTCTACAAACAAGTGGCAGCAGAGATAAACAGATGGGACTATATAAGCTGAGAAGGTTCTGCAACTCAAAGAAAATAGTGCCTAAGATACAAGCCACCCACAGAATGGAAGAAACTATTCATCCAATACCCATAAGACAGGGGGCTAATATTGAAAATATACAAGGTACTGACATAACTTAATAAAAAAAAACATATAGCCCATTAAAAATGGGAAGAAGAAATGAACAAACACTTCCTCAAAGAAGAAAACAAATGGCTAAAAGACATGAAGAAAATCACATCACTATCATCAGGGAGATGCAAATCAAAACAACTATGAGGTACCATCTCACACCACAGAGACTGGCACACATCATAAAGAACAAGAACAATAAGTGCTGATGGGAATGTGGAGAAAAGGGAACTCTTATTCACTGCTGGTAGGAATGCTATCTAGTCCAGTCTTTATAGAGATTCCTCAAAAAACTGGAAATTGAGCTCCTATATGATCCAGCTATTCCACTCCTAAGGATATAACCTAAGAAAACAAAAATGCAATACAAAAATCTCTTCCTCACATCTATATTCATTGCCATGCTATTTACAATCACCAGACTCTGGAAACAACCAAGATGCCCCTCAACAGATGAATTGCTAAAGAAACCGTTGTTCATATACACAATGGAATATTATGCAGCCATCAGGAGAGATGAAGTCATGAAATTTTCCTATACATGGATGTATATGGAATCTTATATGTTGAGTGAAATAAAGCAGAAGGAGAGAGAAAGACACAGAATAATCTCACTCATCTATGGGTTTAAAGAAAAATTAAAGACATTACTATAATAAGGTCCAGAGACAATAGAGTTAAGAGCTGGAAGAGCTGGAAGGACTGGCTCAAAATTTGAAGCTCACCACAAAGATTGGTGAATACTGTTATGGAAATAACTACACTAACAGCTATCATGACAATTTTAAAGACTGAGAGAAATAAAATGCCTGTGCTGAATACAGGCAGGAGTTTGAGGGGGACATTGGTGTGGGAATGTTGCACTGGTGAAGGGAGGTATTCTATTTATGACTGAAACCCAACTACAAAATGCTTGTAATCATGGTGCTTAAATAAAGATTTATAAAGATATGGGTGACATTCATGTTACTAAGTTTTGCCAGACAGTATACTTTATAAGAACATAATAAATATTCAGTGTGAGGTTAGTATTTATAAAGAATTTGTATTCATTATGCTATCCACTTACTAATTAAATATTCAGTATTAAGGGTCAGAGAGATAGTACACCAGAAAGCATGCTTTGCACTTGGCCAACCAGGGCGTGATCCCTAACACCCCACGTGATACTCTGAGTTTCCAAAAATATTTCCTGAGTGCAAAGTCAAAAGTAACCTCTGAGTACTGCCAGTTGTGCCCTCACTCCAAAATGTTTTTAGAAGGGATCAGAGTGGTGGCACAAGCAGTACGGTGTCTGCCTTTCCTGCGCTAGCCTAGGATGGACTGCGGTTCTATCCCCTAGTGTCCCCCATAAGGTCTCCCATGGCAGGAGTGATTTCTGAGCACATAGTCAGGAGTAACCCCTGAGTGTCACCAGGTCCAAAATCCCACCCGGAAAAAAAAAAGTTTTTAAAAGTATTTATTCATCAGTAGTAGGGTACCAAATATTTAGCAAGAACACAGGTACTTTGAAGTCCTGGGAATACAATAATAAAAAAGGGGGGATGAGAAATATACATGGCAAAACAGTTAATTATTATATTACACACTTTCTTGGTTTCTAATCAAGCTCCCAAAGGTATCCAGGGGACTATGTGCTTAGATCAGGGCAGGGTCTGTCTTGCTGGAGATGTTGGTCAAGTCTGCTAAGCCTGATATCTGGAGTTATGGCTGTAGCCCCTCACATTATTTAATTATGTGGTGGGATGGATTATGAACACTTTGATGTTGGTGGTGTGTAATAATTTATAAATTTAAACATTATTATAAGCACATGATCTAATCTCTAGTTTTTATAATTAGTAAATAACTTAAAACTTTGTCAAACCTTACTATAGCTTTAACTTTTTTCATCTTAATTGATAAATAAATACAGATAGCCATGCATTTTCCAGCAATGCTTCCTTTAGAAAGAATCTCTACAAGAGCAAGTTTATTAATTGTGAGTATAAAACAGTATTGTATTATTTACATAGATTAAATTTAATTTGACTGATTTAGAAATGACTAATTTTTTTTTTGTTTGTTTTTGGGCCACACCCGGTGACGCTCAGAGGTTACTCCTGGCTATGCGCTCAGAAGTCGCTCCTGGCTTGGGGGACCATATGGGACGCCGGGGGATCGAACCACGGTCCGTCCAAGGCTAGCGCAGGTAAGGCAGGCACCTTACCTCCAGCGCCACCGCCCGGCCCCAGAAATGACTAATATTTTTAAAGAATATTTTATCAATAAGTTACTGAGATCTGATAAATTAAATACTAACCTAATCTTCGTTACTTTTATTTTATTTTTGTTTGTTTTCTTTGGGAGGGTCACTCCCAGCACCGCTCAGGGATTACTCCTGACTTTGTGCTCAGAATTAGCTCCTGGCTCAGGGAATTTATGGGATGCCAGGATTTGAACTATTATTTGTCCTGGGTTGGCTGCTTGCAAGACAAATGCCCTACCGCAGTGCTATCTTTTCAGCCCCATAGTCTTTGTTACTTTTAAAGATTTTTTAATGCATAATAAGATAATTTAAAGACAAGTATTAAAAAGTAGGAATTATACATAATTTTATAGCAAACAATTCAAAACATTGGGACAAAACTAATTTTTATGAAGAAGTTATGTAGATAAACATGAGAAATACTTCTGCATAGCTCTTAAGTTGGAAAGTAAACTCATTCTTTAAAAATTGATACAATTTGGGGCCAGAGCAGTGGCGCAAGCAGTAGAGCATTAGCCTTGCATGCACTGACCTAGGACGGACCACTGTTTGATTCCCCAGCATTGCATATGGTCCCCCAAACCAGGAGAGATTTCTGAGCGCATAGCCAGGAGTAACCCCTGAGCATCACCGGGAGTGGCCCAAAAAGCAAAAAAATTAAAAAAAATTTATACAATTTAAAATAGTAATAGAATGAGGACAGATTATTTTATATGATGCCTTCTCCTGTATTATATTATGAGGTTTCCAGTAAAGTAGTGGGATTGTATCAAACTAAAAAGCTGTTAAGTAAAGTTAACAGATAAACTATAAAAAAAAAAAGATAACCTATCAAAGTGGGAAAAGTTTACAAACCTTTCATGTGACATGAGGTTACTATCTAAAACTTTTAATAAGCTATATTTTGTTGACATATATATATAAATATATATAAATATAAGTCAATAGCATAAAACTAAGTTGCTCAATTTAAAAATGAGAAAAATGTTTATGTTAAATAAGTTACAAAGTGAGAAATTACAAACTTCTATCTGAAGACACATAATTATTAGATATATAATTAGCAACAAAATGATTGCAGCTACACTACTAAATGATACTGACTAAATATTAAATGAATATTTATTAAGAGTTTTCAACACAATGAAGATATTTTCTCTGTTTTTTTTTTGTTTCTTTTTGATTGCATATACGAACATGGCTTTTAGCTAAGCCTAGCATAGAAATCACTTCATATCCTATGAAATAAAAATGATTGTGTTGTACTCCTTCAACATATATGTGATGTACTTCAATCTTTTTTCTCAAAGAATGAAAATAAGGGGGTTGGACAACACCATAGCAGGTAGGGCATTTGCCATGCACATGGCCGACCTGAGTTCAAAACCTGGCATCCCATATCCTGTTAGGAGCGATTTCTGACTGCAGACCAGGAGTAACCAGTGAGTGCCTCCAGACGTGATCCCAAAACATAAATAAGTAAATAAATAAATATAAGAAAATTGAATTTCTAGTAATTCATCCCATTGCTATTTTTGTAAGCTTACTATATAATATGGCCAGTTTTGAATAAAAAAACATATTTCCTTCTCTAAGAAAACAAACTTAGGTCCCTAACAGTGAAGCCTACTATTGAATAAAAGAAATGACTATCATACAATTAATGCCTCCTTTTTAAAAACTATATATTTGAAATATTAAAGAAAACCTAATGACATACATTTATAAAAATATCTTATCCCATTTCTTTAAAAACCATGCAAATTAAAGTTGTAAATTCATATTTTTCTCAAGGTTATAAATTTATCTTTAACATCTCTGGCTAAAAATATTAATATATTATACTTAAGAGCAAGCAGATAAAGCTAAAGAAAAAATATCTAGGATATGGTGGTCTACTTAGATTGGAGTATACTGGAAGGATTTATTTTACTAGAGCTCTAATTTGTCTGTATCTGAGTAATAGAAGTTTTCATTAAAATTTATCAACTCCCCCGGCAGAGAAACCAGGACAGCTGATCTCTTTAGAATGAGAATGTCTTTTGGCACTTTGTTGATCAGACCTCTGGGAAAAAAAGAAGGAAAACATACTGAGTAAGTGATTCAGAATTTTAATATTTATTTTCCTTGCCAACAAAAAAGAAGCCAGAGTCTTGTGGGACTGAGAAGCTAACATATTTATGTATGTATTTACTTGAAGTGTGGTGTAAATTCACAGGACTCCAAGAAAAATAGGAGAAATACTGTTTTGTGGTTATATTTGGCAACAAAATGAGGCTTAATGTCCTGATAGACAAAATATTATACAAACTAAAATAAATATAACAAGAGATGTTTCCTTATCTCCACATCACAAATGTTTCAGATAATTCATACTAGTTCTGCAAATAACCACAGATTCACAAGATTAACAATGAATGATATTAAGTTGGACTCAGGAGAATGCAAGTTGGAAAAATTTATAATTTTTCTAAAATGCGAACATGGCTGTAAATATATGATAGTGTAGGTCAATTTTATCACTTAAATATACTAGCATTTCTAAAATTCTAGAGGCTGGAGTGATAACAGAGTGGGTAGGGAACTTGCCTTGAAAGCAGCTGACCCAGATTTGATCTCCAGCTTCTACTATAGTCCCTGGAGCCCTCCAGCAGTGACTCCTGAGTGCCAAGCTAGAAGCAAACCTTGAGCACTGCTGGTTGTGGCCCAAAATTAAAAAACAAAATAATAAAATAGCTTCATGAATATTGAAAAGCTCATTTATAATACATATTTCTCAAAATGCCAAATTATACTTAATATACAAGAAACCAGTATCAGCTGTTTTGATACATTGCAAAATATTTGTCAAGTGTAATTATTATTTTATAATTTATTTGATGCTATAAAATATAGACAATTTAATTAAAATAATTTATGTAACTGTATAAAATATGTTATGCTTTCATTAGTATGTAGAACATGAATTCTAATTTTACAGGAAGTTTTTTTAATATTGTCACAATTTGGGGGGAAGTTGTGCAAATTAAAATAATGAAGTGATAAAACATGTCAAAATGATTAAAAGTAATCATATTTTTTTTTCTTTTTGGTTTTTGGGCCACACCTGGTGTCTCTCGGGGGTTACTCCTGGCTATGCACTCAGAAATCTCTCCTGACTCGAGGGACCATATAGGCTGCTGAGATCAAACCCATTCTGTCCTGGGCTAGCCGTGTCAAGACAAATGCACTACTGCTCTGCTATCACTCCAGTCCCAAAAAGTGAGGAATATTAAACTTCAGTCAGGCACTATAAGAAACACTAGATAATTATTGTACTAATACACAGTTGCTCCTGTTTTCCCTAAAAGTATCTTCTAAAATTCACTGAGAAAAATGTCGTAAGGGAGAGTGAAAATGGCTGCCATCAGTTTTAGATGGTTGCCTGGCCTCAAAGAATGATATCTCCTGTCACAAACTAATTCTATATGGAGTGACTAGACTAAAGACAAGTTGACCTAGGTATAAAATACCAAATATTGGGTCACTGAAATGAGTTATGAAAGAAAACAAATACCATTGTAATTGCTATCTGAATCATTGGCTAATATTTTATTTTAAGTATTCAGAATGTGAAGTTATATTACAGAGTGAATGGTTAGAATACAAAATGTGTCAGCACAAGGAAATAAATGATCAAAGGAGGAACTATTTTATCAGCAAAGTCAAGGGGGATGAATCAAATAAGAAAATACTAGAAACAGTGAAAACATATTAGAAATTTGTTCTTTGGTCTAATAAGCTAAACTATAATCCTCTCACAATATTTTAAGTAAAAGTCATAGCTCCTTTCATCACTTTGATGCTTACTTAAATCAATTGGTAACACAAATATATACGGGTGATATATTATTGGTACAACTTAAGACCTTGAATTTTTTTTCAAGAAAATAATAGAAAATAATAATAATAATAATAATAATAATAATAATAATAATAGTGGTAATAATAGTAACACACTGAGTTCAAAACTTAAGATCCAATGAAAACATTGCATAGATCTCATTTCCTTCTTCAACAATTCACCTGAGTTTATTGTTCAAAGTAATGTTTCAATCATGCTTATGTAAATTTAGACAAAATAATTATATTTTGAAAAGTGGAGAAGTAGCAATTTTGGGGACACACCCAGTGGTGCTCAGGAGTTACTGCTGACTCTGTGCTCAGAAATTACTCTTTACAGACAACAATGACCATATGGGAGGCTAGGTAGGCTATATGCAAGGCAAATGCCCTCCTTGCTGTCCTTTCTCTTTCGTCCAAGCACTAGAAAACTTTGAGTCAAATAATTTTATTGGAAATAGAATATTTGAAATAGGAAGAAAATGATAAACATTAAAGACTATAAGAACCATGGGTTGGAGCTGTAAAATAAATATTAAAATAATAGAAATATGAACATTGAGTGTTTAGATAAAGGACTACTATGATTATTTCAAACAACTACATAAATATGAGAGTAAGAAGGGAAATAGCTCAAATGAATCTGCTTATGTTTCAGGTGAGAGGCCCTGGTTTCAGTACTTGGCATCTCATACCTCCTGAATATCACTGGGAGTGATCTCAAACACCAAGCCAGGATTAATTTCTGTGTAATCCCAGGTTTAACTACCCAAATAAAACAAAACAAAAGTATCCTTATATTTAATCAGTGCTAACTGACATTTAGAGCTTACTTTGTAAAAGGAGCCATAAAAATTATACTGACCTATCTATTTAATAATAGGTTTAGGGCCAGAGAGATAAGATAGCAAGTAGAGCACTGACATTTCATGTGGTCAACCCAGGTTAGGGCCTGCCAGGAAGGAATGATGTCTGAGTGCAGAGCCAAGAGTAAGCCTGAACTTTGCTGGGTGTGTAACCTCATAAACTTAATAAAATAAAATAATATGTTAATCTGTGCCCTTCTTTTCTAAAAATGTTAGTAGTATACCTGATCTAAGCTAATATTTTTCCTGAAGAAGATATAAGGATAAAAAATCTTTGTGAATTCTTTCAGCCATGCTGAAATTTATTAAGGTCTATATCAGTTGGTTAATATAAATTAATTTAGCTAAAATGGAAGACATTTGGTTTACCAATCACAAATAAATTATTTGTTTGCTGATATATTTTATTTTATTTTATTGTTTTTTATTTTTATTTATTTATTTATTTTCGATTTTTGGGTCACCTCTGGCAGCGCTCAGGGGTTACTCCTGGCTCTATGCTCAGAAATCATTCCTGGCAGGCTCAGGGGACTCTAGGGACACCGGGATTCAAACCACTTCCTTTTGCATGCATGGCAAATGCCCTACATCCATGTTATCTCTCTGGCCCCTGAATGGACATTTCTTAATAAGTTAGGGTACAAAAGGATGAAATACCAGTCCTAAACATATATGCACCCAATGAGGGACCATGAATATGTATAAAAATACTGATGATGATCTTGAAGTATAGATATCAATAAAAATACAACAATTGTGGGAGACTGCAACACTGCCTTGTCACCACAAGTTAGGTCAACCAAACTGAAATCTACTATTATACTAGCACTGAAAGGAAGAGAGAAAGAAATTGGCCAAGTAGATATATACAAGACTCTCCAACACCAGAAAACTGGAATTTTTTTCTTTCATTTTTCATTTTATTTCTTCTCCAATGCATATGAACCATTCTCCAAAATAGAAAACTTTCTATCCCATAAAACATACCTATATTAAATAAAGATAATATAAATTTTACATACTACCTTCTCAGATCATAATGAACTAAATTAGAAATGAGTAGCAAGCATACTTAAAGGAAAAAATTAACATATGGAAATTAAACAGCTCAATATTGAAAAACCAGTGAGTCAGATGAAATCAAAAAGAAAATCAAAAGATTCCTGGAAACAAATGAAAATGAAAACACAAATTATTTGTGGGACAAGGTAAAAGATGTATAAGAGGAAAAGTTATAGCTTTGCAAGCATCTATCAGGAAAAAAGAAGGGACCTAACTTATTGTCACAGATTACAAAACTGGAAAGTGGGGCCAGAGTGGTGACACAGGGTGTAAAGGTGTCTGCCTTGCATGCACTAGCCTAGGATAGACCGTGGTTCAATCCCCAGGCATCCCATATGGCCCCCCAAGCCAGGAGTGTTTTCTGAGTGCATAACCAGGAATTACTCCTAAAAATTTTTTTCAAAAGACCTGTAAAGTGATCAACAAAATAAACCAAAAAAAAATAGGGAGATAAAAGGAAATAATAAAGCATAGAACACAAATCAATAAATGAAAAATCCAAAAATAATCTGAAAACCAATGAAAGTAAGTGTTGGTTCTTTAAAAACATCAATAATATTGGTGAACATTACCAAAACTCACAAAGAAAGGAAGAAAGAGAAAAAAATATTAGTGGGGGGTCCACACTGGTTTGACACTTAGGGATTACTCCTGACTATATGCTCAGAAATCACTCCTGGCTTTTGGGGATTTTATGAGACACTAGAGCATAGAACTGCACTCCATCCTAGGCCAGAGCTTGCAAGGCAGATGACTTACCTCTGGTGCCACTGCTCCAATCCAAAAAGAGAGAAATTTAATTAACTGAATCAGAAATGAAAATTGACAGATTATTACAGATACTACAGAAATTCAAAGGGTAATCAGAGACTACTTTAAGAAACTCTATGCCACAGAACATGAGAAGATGAAAGAAATAGATAGATTCTTGAACTTTCTTATTCCCCAAGGTTAAAACAAGATGATTCAGCATATCTGAAAAACTCATAACTATTTAGAAAATTAAAATGGTAATAAAAAAACCTTTCTTTCTAAAAAAAAAAAAAAACCCAGGGTGAAATAAATTCACTAACAAATTCTTTCAAATCTTCCAAGTACCTACTGCCAATACTTTTAAAGCTTTTACAATAATTAAAGAAAAATAAACACCCCAATAGTTCTTATGAAGCTAAAATCACCCTGATACCAAAAGCAGGCAGAGATGCCTCCAAAAAAAGATCTACTGACAAATATTATTGATGGATACAGATGCGAATACTCTCAACAAAATCCTAGAAAATAGGATCCAAAACCTCATCAAGAAAGTCATGCACCATGACCAAGCAGGATTTATTAAGGAGATGCAAGGCTGGTTACACATATACAAGTCAATCAACAGAATATACCACATAAACAACAAAAAATTAAAACCATATGATAGATGAAGAGAAAGCACATGATAAGAATCCAACATCAATTCATGATAAAAACACTCAACAAGATGGAAATGGAAGGAACTTTTCTCAATATAGTCAAAGCCATTTATCACAATTTTATGGCAAAAATAATACTACATGGAGAAAAACTGAAAGACTTCTCCCCTAAGGTCTGTCACAAGCCATGGCTGCACCCTCTTGCCACTCCTATTCAACTTTGTACTGGAAGTACTTGCAAAAACAATCAGTCAACGTAAAGATATCAAAGGCATCCAGATAGGAAAGGAAAAAAATAAGCTCACATTGTAGATGACATAATACTAAGAAAATTCTAAAGACTCTACCAAAAGCTCATACAAACAAAAGATTTATATAGCAAAGTGATAGGCTATAAAATTAATTCACAAAAACCAATGCTCTTCTTATTCACAAATAATGACAGAGAAGAAATAGTCATTAAAAAAGCAATCCTACTTACAATAGCACCACAGAAAGTCAAATACCTTGAAGTTAATTAAACTAAAGAAGTGAAGTACCTAGACAAAGAAAATTATAAGATGTTACTTCAGGCAATTAAGGAGGACACAAGGAAATAGAGACATATACCCTGTTCATTGATTGGAAACATTAACATCATTACAGTGGTAGTAATCCCCAAAGCATTGTACATGTTTAATTTATCCCTCTAAGATACTCTTGACATTATTCAAAGAAGTGGATCAAACACTCTTGAAATTCATCAGGAGCAATAATTACTCAAGAATAGACTAAAATCAGACTCTGGAAACAACCAAGATGCCCTTCAACAGATGAGTGGCTAAAGAAACTGTGGTACATATACACAATAAAATACTATGCAGCCATCAGGAGAGATGAAGCCATGAAATTTTCCTATACATGGATGTACATGGAATCTATTATGCTGAGTGAAGTAAGTCAAAGGGAGAGAGAAAGACACAGAATGGTTTCACTCATCTATGGGTTTTAAGAAAAATGAAAGACATTTGTATCAGTATCTCAGAGACAAGAGAGAGGAGGGCTGGTAGGTGCAGCTCATGACAGGAAGCTCACCACATAGTGATGAGTTCAGTTAGAGAAATAACTACACTGAAAACTATCATAACAATGTGAATGAATGAGGGAAGTAGAAAGCCTGTCTAGAGTACAGGTGTGGGTGGGGTGGGTAGGAGGGAGATCTGGGAAATTGGTGGTGGGAATGTTGCACTGGTGAAGGGGGGTGTTCCTTACATGACTGTAATCATACAACTATAATCATATTTGTAATCACAATGTTTAAATAAAGATAATTTAAAAAATAATAGGCTAAAATTACTCTGAGGACAAAGTATATGGTAGGCATAACTTTCTCCAATGTTAAATTGTACTACAATGCAATAATCATTAAAACAGTATGGTACTGGAATAAAGAGAGACCTTCAGATAAATGGAATAGATATGAGTATTCAGAGAATGACACTAAAACATACAATAAGATAATCTTTGACAAAGGGGGCAATATTAGCAATATAGAACATTGGAAGCAATTGGTTTTGGGACAACATATGCTCAGCCATATGCAAAAAGGTGAACACAGTTTTCTGTCTAACATTATGCATGAAGGTCATATCAGAATGGATTAAAAACCTTGATATGAGACCTGAAATATAAGGTATATAGAATAAAACGTAGGCAAAGCACTCTATGACATTAAAACTAAAAACATCTTCAAGCACTGTTCAAAAAAGTGGAAGCATCAGTGGAAGCATAATGCAAATTAAAAAACAATGAGATATCATCTCGCACCACAGAAACAGGTACGCATCACAATGCACAAGAACAACCACTGCTGGCATTAATGTGTGGAGAAGGAACGCTCATTCAGTGCTGGTGGAAATGCCCCTTAGTCCAGACTTTCTGGGAACAATATGGATGTTCCTTAAAAAACTGGAAATTATAATCCCATATGATCCAGCAATACCTCTCCTAGAGATATGCCCTAGGAACCCAAAAACACAATACAAAAACGCCCTCTTCACTTCTATTTTCATAACATCACTATTTTCAATAACATGAATCTAGAAACAACACAAATGCCCAATAACGGATGAGTATTTAAAAAAACTGTGCTACTTCTATACAATATAATTCTATGCAGCTATTAAAAAATGAAGTCACAAAATCTGCTTATATATGGATGGATATGGAGACTATTATGTTGAGTGAAATAAGTCAGAGGGAGAGAGATAATCACAGAAGCACTTCACTCATATGAGGGACAAGAAAAAGATAGTATAATCATAATAATAATAATTATTATGTCTTGGATCAATAGAGATAAGTGCTGGAAGGACCAGCCCATGATAAACTAGTCATAGAGTGGTAAGTGCAGTTAGAGAAATAACTACGCTAACAACTATCATGACAATGTTAGAGAGAGGATTATAATACTTGTCCTGAAGACAGGCAAAGAATGATGGGAGGAGGGAAATGGGGGACAATGGTGGCAGAAAAGTTGCACAGTGAAGGGGTGTGTGCATTTTATAACTGAAACCCAATTACAAACATGTTTGTACCCATGTTGCTTAAATAAATTATTTAAAGTAAAAAAATTAAAAATCAGCTATCAATAATTTTGCAAGATAAGAAATGCTGTATTCTTACATGTCTAATGTGCTTACGGTAGTTTACTATGGTTCTATCAACTTCATGGCAACATGTGAAACATATTGAGCTGCAAAAAGAGTACAGATAGGGAAGATTAAAGGCCTAAGAGCAAGAGGATGGATTCTGTTGGAAGAAAACTTGGCCAGACATAGCAGGCTTAATTCATGGGAAAGAAAGGTGAGAATGACAGCTACAATATTATCCCAGACAATATAAATAATTAAGGTGTTTTTACTTAAGGTATTTCTTAATCAGACTTTTTTTAATTAAAGGAAATGTGGTCCTCAACTTTAACAACAGCAACAACAACAGAATGCAAGGCATTTTAAATATATACAAAACGAGTAATACTATTAACTGTGTGTGGAAATTTAATAATAGTAAGATTCCTAAAATACTTATACCCCAGCATTGAGGCTATAATGATTCTTCCAGGCAAATAGCAAATCCAGAATTTTACACAGCTGTATTTGCACCATATTAAATAACAAGTATCTGTATATTTTGGATTGATTTCTGAATCAGTTAAGGTTTTATTAAATAGATCTCTACTTGAATACACTAAGACTTATTAATGATGTAATAATTTTAAGAAATACAACTGAAGATGAAGATAGTTCATCTTTTTAGAGGAGTGATTATGTCCCATATTATGTAACAGAATCATTGCTCTGTATAGTAAGATGTTTAGATTTTAAGTAAAGAACGGATTTGTCCCATCCTTGACCTTGACAAACCCTGTCCCTGACACAGACACTCAAATTCTGTTTTGACCTCATCATATTTGATCTTTCTTTACCTAACTAATAAGATACAAACAGATGTGATCACAAGACCATGACTATTTCTCACTGATGAAAATAGATAGTCAATCATTAAATGCTCTTCTGGAATAGAAGAAGATACTGAACTTAAGTGATCTGCTAACTAAATAATGATGGTACCAGGTATTGCTAAAAAAAAATTCCATTCTAAACAAATATTTTCTATAAAAGAATCACTTTTGTGAATAATATAAAATAAGTTAAGGGACAAAGAGATAATGCAGCAGGTAAGATACTTGTATTGCATAAGGCAACCTACTTTGATTCTTGGCATTCCATATGTTCCATAGCCCACTTCCAGAAGTAATTCCTGAATGCAGCCAGGAGTAACTCCTGAGTAGTGACAGATGTTATCCCAAAACAAAACAAATTAAAACAACATACACATTATTTCTTTTTTTTTGGGGGGGGGAGGCCACACCCGGCGGTGCTCAGGGGTTACTCCTGGCTGTCTGCTCAGAAATAGCTCCTGGCAGGTACAGGGGACCATATCGGACACTGGAATTCGAACCAACACCTTTGGTCCTGGATTGGCTGCTTGCAAGGCAAACGCCGCTGTGCTATCTCTCCGGGCCCCATACACATTACTTCTATGTTTGAAATCAGCTACAATATTTAACTTTACTACAAAAAATGTATAGACCTATCAATTTTATATAACTTATTTATATAAGTAAATTCATAAAATAATTAACAATAATCATTATTTTACAAATATCTTGCATTTATGAATACAAATGTATTTCTATCATTTCTGCAAACTCATGAAAAAAGCACTAAATGCTAAATCCAATATACATATATATATATATATATATATATATATATATTCAGTCAGTAAAATATAACACAATCTTGATTCATTTAACCGAGTCATTGTTTTATAACTAGCCTTAGTTTTACATTTTCCTTAGATTTGTAGAAATGTAAACTAAAATAATTGTATAGTATTTTTCCATTGGAAACCTAGAGGATGTTTTTATTTACATATTTTATAATAAAATAATTTAATAGATTAATAAATTATCATAAAAACTATTAACCCGAATATCACATATTCTACTACTTGTCTATGCTACTAAAATGTACTCTTGGGATTATATTGCCTACTATTATCAGCAAAGTAATTTCTTTTAACTTTGTTCACTTTCCCAGATTTCCTAAATATAATTTTAAGGACCTGAATAAAGCTCACTGGGCTGGACTATGTACTTTGCAAACAAGATGCTCAGATTTTTCCTGGACACTAAATGCTCCCTTGATCCTTTGGGTTTCACAGGATGTTACTTCCAAGCATTGAGCCTAGAATAGCCTACGCACTGCCTGGTATGGTTCAATGAAAAAGAATAGCAAATCTTGTTTATGTTGAATATTTTAATTTTCCTCTTCATAACACTATATATTTTTTTGAGTTTGGGCCACACCAGATGACGCTCAGGGGTTACTCCTGGCTATGTGCTCAGAAATCATTCCTGGCTTCGGGGACCATTTCGGACACCGGGGGATAGAACTGTGGTTCGTCATACTTCAGTGCGTACAAGTGCATTACTGCTTGCTCCACCGCTCTGGCCCCATCCTTTTCATAATATTGTAATATAAGGCCACTTTTATTTTATTTAATTGTACATAGATATTAAAAGGGGGACCTCCCCAGTAGTGCTCAGAGTTTATAGGGACCACAACTAATGACAGTAGTCCTGACTCTTCAGTAGATAGGTCAGTACTCTGGCCAGGGATGTAGTATTGCTAGGTCCAATGGTTCTAGAAGCCATCAAGACTACAGCAGATGATGTTGGGGATGAGAGAGACAAATAATGCTGGAAGTAAAATGAAAAGTCTAACACACACAAGGTATATGCTTCAGCACTTTGAGTTATTTTCCCAGCCTTATTTTACCATTTTCAAAGTGAGAGCAGAGTTCAATTTTATTGTTAAAATTTAAGGAGACAGATTTGGAATTAAAGTTAGTTGATATATTAGAGCATCCTCTATATTGGTTGAGGGAAATGTTATCATTTTATATGTAATATCTAGCACTGATCTTAAAGAAAAGTTTGTCTAAAACAGTGACTACACTTATTACTGTAATAATGACTGAACCTACAATGTCAACTTCACAGATAAAGATTAATAAATCAACCAAATATTGGCATGCTTGATAGCTAGAGTTAGACTTAACAGTTCTTACTAGATTCTTACTAGAGTTCAATAGCCTGCTTATACATTTACTGACTACAAATCTGTTTGATAAGTTGGGCGCTTTAGGGCACTAGGACAAGAGAAAATTATCTGGTCTAGGGCAATAGGATTAGAAAATGATGGGCAGATTAAGACATGATAGTAAATTGACAGAACTTTGTGATTTACTAAATAGTAAAGAAAATTACATAAGAGCCAGAGTGATGGTACAGGAGGACTTATACTGAGCTCTCTCAGATAGAATCCCAGGCATCCCATATAGTCACCTGAGCCTGCCAGGAAAATTTTCTGAGAACAGAAAGAGAAACAAAACAAACAAACAAAAAGACTCCACAATGTTCTTCATCAGGTAACTGTTAGGGGGCACTGAAATAATGATAACATTATCAGTGAAAGAATAAGATAGACTGAGAACAGGGGAGATTTCATCCTAACCCAAGTTTAATAAATGAGACTAGAGATGTCATCCAGGAAAAAGAAAATATCTAGTTGATACAACTCAAAATAGAAATACGTATCCCAGGACATGGATCAAAATAAATATTTAGATGTTTGCACTATAGGTCATAATTAAAAAGGTAGTCAGAGTGAGGGCGGGAACGGTTTCATTGATTTATAACTGAATTCTAATACCACTCCTAGGAATATACCCTAGGAACACAAAAATACAATACAAAAATCTCTTTCTTACATCTATATTTATTGCAGCACTATTTACCTTAGCAATACTCTGGAAACAGCCAAGATACCCTTCAACAGATGAATGGCTAAAGAAACAGTGGTACATATACACAATGGAATATTATACAGCTGTCAGAGATGAAGTCATAAAATTTTCCTATACATGGACATATATGGAATCTATTATGCTGAGTGAAATAAGTCAGAGAGAGAGAGAGAGAGAAAGACACAGAATGGTCTTACTCATCTATGGGTTTTAAGAAAAATGAAAAACAGTCTTGCAATAATAACTTTCAGACACGAAAGAGAAAAGAGCTGGAAGTTACAGCTCACCTCATGAAGCTCACCACAAACAGGGATGAATTTATTTAGAGAAATAACTACGTTTTGAACTATCCTAATAAAGAGATTGTGCGAGGGAAATAGAAAGCCTGTCTAGAGTACAGGCAGGGGGGTTAGGTGGGGAGGAGGGAGATTTGGGACATTGGTGATGGAAATGTTGCGCTGGTGATGGGTGGTGTTCTTTATATGACTAAAAACCAAACACAATCATGTATGTAATAAAGTTGTTTAAATAAAAAAATAAAAAATATAGAAAAAATATAGACTGATTAATGGAAATAGTCTGGGCAAATTTCAATAGAGCTCAAAGGACACACTGGTTTCTATTTGCCAGCCAGATCTGGTCATTTGTGTTGTGACCTGAAGGCTATAATGATGGGGACACCTGTGCCAAGCCCAGAGATGCTGAGGGTGAAGTGAGAACTCGAAATGTACCATTAGAAATCACTCCAGGGAAGGGAGATGCAGCAATATTTAGGTTCATTAAAAAATTAGAAATGGATAATCAACCAACAAAGTCTCGTTTAGATCTAATAAAATCAAGAGAGCTGATGAGGTAGATCTGGCATTTAAGAAAATAAGACAATATGGAAAAAGGTAAAGTTAAATAAAATATGGCATATGATAAATAATTTAATAAATAATGCATAAGTCACAGAAGATTTTGATAATTTCAAAAACAGATAAATGACTTGGAATATTTAATGAGAAATTTGAAAGTAAAGGATACAGATTAAAAGTAAAAATCATTGTATTAACTTGATCATTTTAGCCTATGAATTTTTTTATTATTCATAATTTTTACATATCAATAGAAAAGAATAATATATGGCTAATTACTAGTATTATAATTAGAATATTAGATTGATTTTTATGAATTTTTAACATGTAGTCAAATAAAAGATTAAAAACAAAGTTATTAATCTGTGATATCTCAGTGTGCTATCAAAGGCCACATAACATCAAAATGAATACATAATATAAAAATTAAACTATAAAATGTATCCATTAAACTATCTTTAATATTTTAATTGTAAAGAATAATGCACTACAGGAAAACAAACATGTCCTCATAGATTTGCAGATTTTGAGATGATAAAATATAAATGTCATCATTTTATTTTGGAAAGGCCCAAAATAAAAACACTTCACTCAGGGTCTGGAGCATTGTTATAGCAGTGATGGATTTTTGCTTTGCATACTGCCAACTTGTGTTTGATTCCTGACAGTTCATAGGGTCAATCATGAACTACCAGGAGAGATTCTTAAACATTGAGCAAGGCTGAGGTCTGAAGACTGGCAGGTGTGTCCCAAAATTAAACTAAAATAAAGAAATCCCAAATTCTTAACACAATTGTCCACTTTAATTTATGGGATTAAATAACACAGATTTTGTCTATTTTACACGAAGTATAAATGCATATGCATCTATGCATATCTATACACAATATGTGTATAATATACTATTATATATGTATATATTATATATTATACATTATATTATAAACATGCAAGTATTCACAATTTTATATCTAAATTTGTGGTCTTTTTTTTAAAGATACAACTGGGACAGTTGACTCTGAAGGGGAAGGAATAACTTTCTCAAGGAGATAATTAGCTTTCTGGATTTAATGATATATTGCGATTCCAACCTATTAAGCTGAACACATTGCCCTAAGTGGTTTCTAGAACAGAGAGCACATAAATCAGGTTCATAGCCAATTGTCATCATTATTATTACTGCACTTCCTCCATAATTATTCATATTGACATCACACACAGGTATGACCTCACAACTTTGCAAAATACAGATTATGAGATAATAAATTCCAAAACCACTTATGGGAGGAAAGCAGTAAAACCGTGATCTACAGGATGCTAGATTTAATATTTCCCAACTTTGTTGTATATATAATAATATGCCACAGTATAAATATTTGAAAGACAATAAATATGGGATGACTTGGACCAAAGGAATCTTTCTTGTTTAGCATAATTAGGAGTAGAAGATTATTTGCCAAGATCCTTCTTTCTACTTTAATTGAAAATGAAGAATGTCATGACTGCCTGCTCTAAGCCATACTTGGCAGGGCTTGAGGAGATTTTGGATGATTTTACTTTGTTTAGTAGCTCTAAATATAAATGAGGATATCCCACAATAAAGCCACATTTTTTAAGACAATGTTAACTTGGTGATTAATGAGGTGAGAGATGAGAAACATATGACTGGTTTTCATGTTCATTCCAGCACTTTTCTTAAATTATAATTCAGCCAAAACTGTCAGCATTGATGACAAGATGACTAGATAATGTTTCACCTGTGAGTGAGGATCTTGACTGCTATTTAAAATTTCCATAGCTTCCACAAGGCTCAGCTCTTAAAGCCATATATTTTTTTATATTTTCAAAAGTTTCAGAAGAAATGGGATTGCATATTTCTGTGGAGGAAAAGATCAGTTCAATTTGCGATTTTGGAAGTGATGTCAGTGCAGAATGACGAACACGGGGACTGAGTTGTCAAGAAAACAAAGCATCAGAACAAAAACCAGTTTGATAGAAAAGCTTAACAATAATGATAACTCAAGTTCTAATTGGCTAAAATTAACAATTTTTGGATGAAGTTACGAAAGATATGCTGAATTTTAGCAGCTTTTATAAGCTTTCCATAGCAAGGAGGTAGTGTGTTTGCCTTGTATGCAGAAGAATGGGGGTTCGAATCCCGGCATCCCATATGGTCATTCGTGCCTGGTGTGGTCGATTTCGAAGTATAGAGCCAAGAATAGAATCTGAGAGCTGCCAGATATGACCCCCAAAGCAAAAACAAAACAACAACAAAAAAAAACAAAACAAACAAGAACTATTACTAAGCAAATTTTTACACTACACAGTTCTTAGTACATAGGCCTGTGTAAGCATTTGGGGTAAGGTCTTAGTCCAAAGAAAATAAAGTATGCCAATAGTAATCATAATGTCAGCATCATATGCATTATTATCAATACCCATTCTTTTCTTCCAATTTTTATTTTTATATTTATTTATTTATTTTTATTTTTTAAAAAAAATATATGGAGCCAGAGCGGTGGGACAAGTGGTAGAGAGCTTACATTGCATACACTGACCTAGGACAGACCACGGTTCAATCCCCCAAGCCAGAACAATTTCTGACCGCATAGCAGAAGTAATCCATGATTGTCACCACTATGGCCCAAAACCCAAAAATAATAACAATAATAATAATAATATATTTAAACACTGTGATTACAAACATGATTATAGTTGGGTTTCAGTCATAAAAAGACCATCACCCTTCACCAGTGCAACCTTCTCATCACCAATGCCCACATCTCCCCCCTCCGAACCACCAACCACCTGTATTCAAAACAGGCTTTCTACATCCCTCACTCACTAACATTGTTATGATGTTTCTCAGCATAGTTTTTTCTCTAAGTGCACCCACCCCTCTTTGCGATGAGCTTCATATCTTGAGCTAGTCATTCCAGCCCTCATCTCTGAGAATTATTACAATGTCTTTTATTTTTCCTAAAACCCATAGATGAGTCAGACTATTCTGTGTATATCTCTCCCTCTAATATATTTCATTCATCATAATAGATTCCATATACATCCTTGTACAGGAAAGTTTCATGAAACTGAGAAGCTTCTGCACCTCCAAGGAAATAATGCCTAGTATACAAAAGCCACCCACAGAATGGGAGAAGTATTCACCCAATAGCCATCAAATAAGGCACTAATCTAAGATATATAAGGTAGTGGGCAGGAAAGATAGCCTGGAGGTAGGGCATTTGCCTTGCATGCAGAAGGACGGGGACCCATATGGTCCCCAGAGACTGCCAGGAGAGATTTCTGAGTGTAGAGCCAGGAGTAACTCCTGAGTGCAGTCAGGTGTGACCCCAAAGCCAAAAAAGTAAGATATATAAATATAAAAAGATATAAAAGATATATAAAAAGATATATAAAGTACTGACAGAACTGAATAAGAAAAAACATCTAACCCCATCAAAAATGGGGAAAATATGAACAGACAATTTCTCAAAGAAGAAATACAAATGGTCAAAAGACAGAAGATAAAATGCTCCACATCACTAATCATCAGGGAGATGTAAATCAAAACAATGAGGTACCATTTCACACCACAGAGACTGGCACACATCACAAAGAACAAGAATTTTCATTCTTTCATTCTGAATAATCAACAAGTTAAAAATTCTCAAACAAATTTACTGAATAAACCGGATGTAAAGCAGATTTAGGTGAGCTAGTGAGTTATAAACATGAGCGGAAGTATTTTGGACATACAATATCAAATATAAAAGGGGTGGTGTTCAGGTGGCTCGGTACTAAGATATGAAATAAACTATTTCCATGAGTTTCAAATCAAACACTTTTTGGCAGAAATGATGCCAAATATCACCAAAAATTTTGAGATTTGAAAATCAAGGTATATGAGATGCCATATTTGGTCAAAAGGACTGTAGCAAAATGTAGGGACCACTGTAAATGTATTTAAGAAGAACATACTTGTATAAATCTGTTTCAAAATGGAAATATATTTTGTAGTGGAAATTAAATTTGACTTCTGATTTTTCTTTATTTTTTATGTAATGAAGATAATAATTTTCAGTATATATGATTATTTGGTTAATAGTTTCAAAAGAATAATAAAAAGTTAGCACAGTTAACCAAAACAGTATCTCAGATTTCAAAGATTATCATGGGGCAACAATAATCCATATATGGATAATACAACTTTTGACATTTTACTGAAAGAAGTGAATTTTATGGATAACTCAGTCTATGAAGATATTCTTTTAGAAACTGTTTCTATACCAATGTGTGTCTAT